>NC_044562.1:9718156-9978466 GCF_007565055.1 Rhinopithecus roxellana | reverse complement strand
TGTACCAGGAATCATCAGTAAAAATAGGAATATGCAAGGGGTTTATAAGATTTTAAAGGAAAAAATAATAATTCCTATACTCTAATAATAGAGTGTAAGCTATGTATTTTTGTGCAGGTAGGTTTTAAACCATCATAGAGAAAGGCTAATGTGTATAATGCTTTTACACCTACATTCTCTATTTTCCCCTTGAGGCGTCTTTGTCATACCGTCTTACTGGAGAGAATCAGCTTCTATTAAAAAAAAAGAAAGAAAGAAAATCTACAAGTTAGAGTAAACCTGCAGATATGAATCCCTTTCATTTATCACTGGCTCCTAGAGTTCCTAAAAAATTATTATATGTATTAATGTGAATATTTTTAGCTTGCGAAGGGGTTTCATTTATGTCTAGCCGAAACACTAAACACTATAAATTATATATTTATATATGTTTGTTTGTAATCAGTAGAGAGGAATTGGTAGAAGAATATAATTTTCTGGGTTGGGAAGTTGCTATTGTTGTTTTCTACTCAGATTTTCTGTATTATCTTACCAAATTTTTATTTTCAGTATAATTGTTTAATTCTATATTACGTGAGGGGAAATTGAATAAGGATAGAAAAAGAGATAGAAGGTAATGACGAGGAAAGTAAAGCAGCCAGATGTTTTGAGGTAAACAGAGGGGTTTAGGTTAGCAAACCTTTCAGTTCAGACATTCTTCATGGTGTGTGACTCCCAGTGTGGTGTGTGGTCCCTAGTACTAATGCTCGAATTGTCAAGCGTCAACAAGGAGACAAGGACAGAAATTGAGAGTGACCCTTGAGAAGCACATTGCAGAAATATCCAAATGAATCTTCTTGTTATAGACTCCCTCAGGTGTGGTTGAACGTATGCGCTGAATGACATAGAATGTGAACAGCATGTATAGGCCAGTGATGAATTGGAACCTTAAAAGATTAAGAACAAAAACTTGTCTTCCACCACAAAGAGCTTGAGAACCATTCTTGTGTGAAACTTAAAAAGACAAAGGCTCCCTTTAGTCTTTAATAGCTGATCCATAAAAATGTGTTCATGAATGAATAAGTTATATAGTAGTTGTAAGTGTGAGGCATAAGACAGCACAGAGCACTTATAATTAATGAGTATGGTCACACACATATCAAAGCAGCTATCAATCTCATAATATTTTCAAAAGCTATATGACTAAGTTCTACCCCTAAAGCCTTTGTTTCAGTAGTTTAGAAAGTAGGTTCTATCTGTGGTATTGAAAAACATTCAACAAAAAACAATAACAAACACTTCTCTGCTTGATTTTCTGGAGACCAAAACTTGAGGCTCTGTGCACTAAGCCCTAAAGAGTCAAGTTTAGCTAAGGTTGATGTAAGTAAAACCCTAGAGGTTCACTATTGGCAGCAACTGGAATTGAGTTCCTGAGGTCAGTCCAAGCTAATTCCAGTATACCAGGAAGAATCCACAAAGTTTAGTGCAGAGGTTTCCGTGTACCTGAGATGGGTTGACTTGTGAAGAAAGGAGACTCAGTTATAGAGAATAAAAAACAAAAGAAGCAGCAAAGATAAAGATGTTATTTATTGAATGAAGCTGGTAGTCTTGCACTAGTGGAAGAAATAAATCCTTCACAGGAAATATATTTTCATATTAATAAATGTTAAAGATACATATTCTATAATTATTTCAGTGCTATTATCAATTGTCACATTGTTTATCTTTTTTCTGTTTTCTTGGTATTTGGCATATATTTAATATTTAAAACAAGTATATTTAGAAATATGTGAAATCAGGATAACACACACAAGAAGGCAGATACGATACTCATTGTTACAAAGTGGTATACAGACAGAAAATTTTTGAAAATTTCCCGTGTTTTTAGGGTACAAGAAATTCAAGCTTTCGTATATTTTAAATGGAAATTGTGAACTCTTAAAATTTGGAGAATATGGTAACATTCATAGAAGTATACATTTTTACTCATCTTGATTATTTGGAAGTCTGTTATTTTAATTAAAGAAGTACTAGGTCTAGATTTTATATATATATATATATATATATATATATATATATATATATATATATACACACACACACACACACACACACACACATATATACATACACATATAAATTACATATATGTAAATTATATATATGCACACACATATAAACAACAATATTTATTGTAGCATTGTGGGAGTGGAAAATGGTTAGCAAATTTCAAACAGCTAAAGAAATGGTTGGATAATGAGTGGATCACATACTCTGAGATATTAAGCAACTAGTGAGGCAAAGAAATTATTTTTGTATGTATTAAGCAAGGCAGACATTTTTTATGTATTGATCCACATTATAGAGTAACATGCAAACAATTATTTGTGACAGAAATATGTATGTATTCATAAAAACATCTATGTATATATTTGGATGAGCATATAAGATGTGGCAGGATGTAATTTTTCTGCTTATATTTACTATCTCAGGAGAATAAAGTGGTTAGAGAGAATTTAAAAATGTTTTTATACCTTTTTGAGAAATTTCATTTGTTACCAAAAAATCGCATTGCTATTCCAATTTGAGAGTTTTGGTTAATTTTGTTTATTTTGAGAAAATTTTAAACATAAATTTGCAAGAATAGGATGAATAGCTCCTTTGTACCATGGTTCAATAATTGTTAATATTTTGACACAATGCATGCTTCCTCTCTCTATATACCCGCCCTACAAAAATTATTTTCTAAGAACATGCTTTTTATATAACTTTATCAAAATAAAATTTAATATCAATAATGTTATTATCAATCACAGTCCATCTTCAAAATTCACCAGATTCCCCAGTATTGTTTTTCATCATCTTTTTCTATACAGGATATTATTGAGAACCTGAGAGTTACGTTGTCATTTCTCTATAGCCTCTTTTAATATGAAACAGTTATAGCCTCTCTTTGTGTTTCAAGACACTGGTATTTTTAAATAGATCAATTTTGCAGAATGTTTCCGACTTTGGGTTTATCTGATGTTTCCTCATGACTAGATTCAAGTTTATGCATTTTTGTCAAGGACATCATAAAAGTCACATTATTCATGGTGTTAACTTTGATCATTTGGTTAAAGAGGTATCTGCCAGGTTTCTTCACTATATGGTTACTATTTTTCCTTTTATTAATAGATAATTCATGGGGAGATAGTTTGATGTTATATGAATATCCTATTCCTCATTCAATATCTACTTGTTAATTTTAACATCCACTGGTCATTCTTGCCTAAATTATTATAATAATTATAAAATACTGATTTTTTAACTTTATCAATTCCTCTACAGGTATTAATTGGTGTACTACTATAATTTAAAATTTTCTAAAAATGGTCAATAGAGAAAATAACAAGTGGTATTCCATGTACTCAAAGTTGTTGAGGACTGACCAGGCATAAAGCCAGGCAAGGGCCATGGTCAGCAAGTCCCAAGCCTTGAAGTCAAGTGCTAGCTCTAACAGGAATACCTGAAATACATCTCTTAATCTTCCTGTGCCTTTGTTTCATCCCTGACAAAATGAAATAACTGCTCAAGCGCTTTTCAGAATTGTGATTCTACAAAATCTGCTAGAATTGATTCATTTCCAGGAATTTTTGCACTGAAAAACGTACCTCAAATTTAAGAGTTTTGGATGAACAAAGACGAAAGCAATTTGCCTCCTGACTATGCTTCAGTGGCCACGACTCCTCACATGACACAGTGCACAAAGGAGTGGGATTCTGAGTAACTACAGTACAGTATAATTTTTCTGACAATCGATCAAAGTATGCATTTTGAAGCAGGCTAAAACAGTAATTTGAAGAGACAGGGGCAATCTGAACATTTAAATATTTGTTTTAAAATATTACGGTGATTGTTCTCCCCAGTTTCTGCGTGCTTCTAAAAGATTGAATTGCATATAAAGGAAGTATTTACTGTGAAAAAATAAACCTCCTCTCCATGGAAAGGATTATAAAAAAAAAGAAAGTGAAATCACACCTCAAAGGAACATGGCTTTTTCACAGGAAAGTTTAAATTTTTCTTGTAGGAAAGAGAAAGCTGATGCTCCACATAATTATACAGCTAGTAGGAATCTCAGACATCATGGCGTCCAGTGATGCTTGGGGTCCAAGTAAATACCGTGGGGTCTTACTTCACAGAGGATGAATTGAGAGCAGTGAGATGAGCTGTTGAAAGTCATGGATGTGAGTGCAGGTCCTGGGTCGTCTTGTCCACGCCAGTTCTCATGTTGTGTTCTTCCTTTCCCAACTAAAGCTCAGTTATGATAGTGTTCCAGAGATAACATTTCAGGATAAATATATGAAGCCATTTCCTGGGCAGTGTGACATAAAAATGTAGGAAAAAACTCTCTTTCCAAGTGATCCCCACCCAGATGACGAATTTTAATTTTCTGAAATTTTCACATTACACTTTTGTGTTTTGAAAATTTGTTTTACAGAAGCTCCCACCTTTTCCACCATCTCTTTCTATACAGTTTCAGTTACCCGCATTCAACGGTAGCCTGAAAATATCAAATGAGAAATTCCAAAAATGAAGAGTTTATGAGGGTTTTTTGTGTTATTATTTTTAAAAAATATTTTTTAAACAATTTGTAAGTTTTAAATTATGTGCTATTCTGAGGGGTGTAATAAAATCTCAGGTCACCCTGCTTCATCCCACCCGGGGGTGAATCATCCCATGGTCCAGCATCTCTACCATGTATCTGCTCCCTTCCCATTAGTCAGTAGTCTTCTGGGTGATCAACTATCACAGTATCTTGGCGCAGATATTAAATAAAATAAGGGTTCTTTATTTTACTTAATAACGGCCTCAAAGCACAAGAGTAGTGATGCTGAAAATTCAGATATAACAAAGAAAAGCCAAAAGTGCTTTCTTCAAATGAAAAGGCACAAGTTCTTGACTCAACAAGGAAGGACAAAAATCATATGCTGTGGTTGCCAAGATCTGTGGTAAGAATGACTCCTGTATCAATGCAGTTGTGAAGAAAGTGAAAGAACTTTATGCACAGTCCATATAGGGTGTAGTGCTATTGTGCCATATTCCATCTTGCTTACTCATGATGTCCAGCCATACTGCCCCCCTGGATGCTCCTAGAACACATCCAACCTGCTTTCATCTCAGAGTATTTGAACTTGTCCCCCTCTGCTTAAATCATTCTTATTCCAGAGACACAAAAGACTTGTTTTCTCACTTCATTCAGTTTTTAACTTATGCATCCTCTGGTAAACTAGGCTTTTTCTCAACAACTTGTATCAGACTTGCTCTATTCTCCCTACCCTGCTTTACTTTGCTTTGTAGGACTAATTAACATTTGATCAATATTTTCTCACATATGTACCTTTTTCTCCCATTAGAATGTAAATTCCTTGAGAGCAATAGGTTTTGTGCAATGATGTATCCTCAAGTATTCTTTATTTACTGCTGCAGGTATTAGTTCCTATTGCTGTTGAACATATTACCATAAACATAGTAGCTTAAAACAACAACAACAAATTATCTTATAGTAGTGATGGGCCAAAGTCCAATATCATTTTCACTTGCCTAACATCCAGGTGTTTGCAGGCCTGCTATTCCTTCTAGAGATTCCAGGGGATAATGCATTTCTTTGCCTTTTTAAGTTCCTAGAGGCTGCCCACATCTCCTGGTCCATGGGACTTCCTCCATCTTTAAAGTTGATAATAGCCAGTCAAGTCCTTCTCTTGCTTCCTTATCCTAACATTTTGTATAATCAAATCTCCTACTACTCAATCTGATCCTCTGCCTCCTTCCCTAGTATAAAGATATTTGTGATTACATTGAACTCACACATATAATCCAGAATTGTCTCCCCATTTAAAATATTTAACTTCGGCCGGGCGCGGTGGCTCACGCCTGTAATCCCAGCACTTTGGGAGGCCGAGGCGGGTGGATCACGAGGTCAGGAGATCAAGACCATCCTGGCTAACACGTGAAACCCTGTCTCTACTAAAAACACAAAAAATTAGCCGGGCGTGGTGGTGCGCGCCTGTAGTCCCAGCTACTTGGAGGCTGAGGCAGGAGAATGGCGTGAACCTGGGAGGCGGAGCTTACAGTGAGCCAAGATTGAGCCACTGCACTCCAGCCTGGGCCACAGAGCGAGACTCTGTCTCAAAAAAAAAAAAAAAAAAAACCTTTATTGCACCTGCAAATTCCGCATAAAGTAACGTATTCACAGGTTCCAAAGATTAGAATGTGGACATCTTTCGGTGGGGAAATTTTTCATCTCTCAACACTATATAACAATTTATGCAAAAACTTAATAGCTTAAAACAAAACTTCACTATCATATACATTTTCTGATGGTCAGGAATCTAGACAAAGCTTAGCTGGGTCGATCTGGCACTGGCACAGTATCTCATGAGGGTGCAGTATAGCTGTCAGCCAAGGTTGCCTTCATCTATAACTTTACTAATCCACATCCAAACTCACACACAGTTGTTGGCAGGCTTCAGTTTCTCACCACAGCAGGACATAGCTCTGTGCACAACCTGACTGCTGGCTTCCCCTCAAGTGATTGAAGAGAAAGGATGACTTTGCAGAAGATTTAACATAGTAGTTCCGAGACTGCAATCCTTAGAAAGGCCTGCCTGGAAGTTTTGGTCCATGGCTGGCATTTGGAAATGTGACTGCTAATGAGTTCTCTATACTACGATGACTTTTACCTAAATGATAAGTATTAGACCACATCAGGCGTGTTCAGGGTGGTACCGCTGTAGCTGGCCAACCTTGGTCATGTGCCCTAGAGCCAGGGGAGTTAGGATCAGCACCTCCAGAACCAAATGAAGTGAGAAACTTAGAAGAGTGTTTTCCTAAAGGAAAGGAAAGAAAAAATGATAAGTACCAGTAGCTCATTGTGCCTAAAACGGTGTAAACAACATGGTTTATGCTGAACACCTGCTTTCCTTCTGGTCTCTGGAATTTTGGTGCGAGTCAGAGACTTTCCTTGTCCCCAGCCTACAATAAAAACCTTGCATACTGAATCTTTCCTCCTAGTGAACACTCGTGTTGTCACAATTCATTGCAGGAAGAATTAAGTGTGTCCTGTGTGACTTTACTAGGAGACAACTCTTGAAAATTTGCCCCTGGCTTCTTTAAGCCTTCATCACATGGCCTTTTTTTCTTTACTAATTTTCTTGCATATCATTTTGCTTTGATAAATCTTAGCCAAAAGTACAACTATATACTGAGTCCTATGAGTTCTTCTAGTGAATAAGCAAATCTGGGGCTGGCTTTAGAGACCTCTGACATAGTAACAGTATGGAAGGAGCAGTATCTTATATAACATAATCCTGGAAGTGACACACCAGGACTTCTGCTATATACTATTGATTGCACAGATAGATTCTGATGCTTTGAGGGACAGGAGTGTGACTACCGGGAGCTAGGGATCACTGGGGACCATCTTGGAGGCTGCTATGGGAAATGCAGCCTTTTGTTTAGCAAATTTTAAGTAAAGCATTAGTAAGTTTACTATACATGCTAGTTTGCTGCAATAGTCCTGGATTACAAATATTTTCTTCCATTGGTGATAGTGTCCTGTAAAACCTCCATTAAAAAGTTATGAAGTCCAATTTATCTATTTTTAAAAATTTTATTGCTTATGCTTTTTGGGGGTCATATATAAGAATCCATTGGCAATTCTGAAGTCATGAAGTTTTTTGTTTTCTTCTAATAATTTTATAGTTTATACTTGTAGGTAATTTTATAGTTCATACTTTTAAAATTTGATTTCCCTATGTTTTCTAATGGCAACACAATAATAGAATAAATTTGGGGGGACTGATTTAGTATGCCACGAACTTGCTAAATTTTCTTATTCATTCTATGAATTATTTTTTACATTATTCTGGATTTTCTACTTACCCAATCATGTCATCTGTGAGAAAACATTTTTTATTTTTTCCATTACAATTTTCTCTACTGAACTCACTTCCAGTAAAATGTTAAATAGAAGTAGTAGAAACATATTTATCTTATTTCCAACTTCAAAGACAAAACATTACATTTTACAACACATCATATGATGTTAGCTATGGATGTTTTTGCAATTATTCCTTATAAGGATATTTTCTATTTCTAGTTTGCTGAGAGTTTTGTCATGAGTAGGTGATGAATTTTGTCAAATCCATTTCTCTGCAACTTTTTTTTTTTTTTTTTTTTTTTTTTTTATTTATTTATTATTTTTTTTTTAATTATACTTTAAGTTCTAGGGTACGTGTGCATAACGTGCAGGTTTGTTACATATGTATACTTATGCCATGTTGGTGTGCTGCACCCATCAACTCGTCAGCACCCATCAATTCATCATTTATATCATGTATAACTCCCCAATGCAATCCCTCCCTCCTCCCCCCTCCCCCCTCCCCATGATAGGCCCCAGTGCGTGATGTTCCCCTTCCCGAGTCCAAGTGATCTCATTGTTCAGTTCCCACCTATGAGTGAGAACATGCGGTGTTTGGTTTTCTCTTCTTGTGATAGTTTGCTAAGAATGATGGTTTCCAGCTGCATCCATGTCCCTACAAAGGACGCAAACTCATCCTTTTTTATGGCTGCATAGTATTCCATGGTGTATATGTGCCACATTTTCTTAATCCAGTCTGTCACAGATGGACATTTGGGTTGATTCCAAGTCTTTGCTATTGTGAATAGTGCCGCAATAAACATACGTGTGCATGTGTCTTTGTAGTAGACTAATTTATAATCCTTTGGGTATATACCCAGTAGTGGGATGGCTGGGTCATATGGTACATCTAGTTCTAGATCCTTGAGGAATTGCCATACTGTTTTCCATAATGGTTGAACTAGTTTACAATCCCACCAACAGTGTAAAAGTGTTCCTATTTCTCCACATCCTCTCCAACACCTGTTGTTTCCTGACTTCTTAATGATTGCCATTCTAACTGGTGTGAGATGGTATCTCATTGTGGTTTTGATTTGCATTTCTCTGATGGCCAGTGATGATGAGCATTTTTTCATGTGTCTGTTGGCTGTATGAATATCTTCTTTTGAGAAATGTCTGTTCATATCCTTTCCCCACTTTTTGATGGGGTTGTTTGTTTTTTTCTCGTATATTTGTTTGAGTTCTTTGTAGATTCTGGATATTAGCCCTTTGTCAGATGAGTAGGTTGCAAAAATTTTCTCCCATTCTGTAGGTTGCCTGTTCACTCTGATGGTAGTTTCTTTTGCTGTGCAAAAGCTCTTTAGTTTAATTAGATCCCATTTGTCAATTTTGGCTTTTGCTGCCGTTGCTTTTGGTGTTTTAGACATGAAGTCCTTGCCCATGCCTATGTCCTGAATGGTACTACCTAGATTTTCTTCTAGGGTTTTTATGGTATTAGGTCTAACATTTAAGTCTCTAATCCATCTTGAATTAATCTTCGTATAAGGGGTAAGGAAAGGATCCAGTTTCAGCTTTCTACTTATGGCTAGCCAATTTTCCCAGCACCATTTATTAAATAGGGAATCCTTTCCCCATTTCTTGTTTCTCTCAGGTTTGTCAAAGATCAGATGGCTGTAGATGTGCGGTATTATTTCTGAGGACTCTGTTCTGTTCCATTGGTCTATATCTCTGTTTTGGTACCAGTACCATGCTGTTTTGGTTACTGTAGCCTTGTAGTATAGTTTGAAGTCAGGTAGCGTGACGCCTCCAGCTTTGTCCTTTTGACTTAGGATTGTCTTGGCAATGCGGGCTCTTTTTTGGTTCCATATGAACTTTAAAGCAGTTTTTTCCAATTCTGTGAAGAAACTCATTGGTAGCTTGATGGGGATGGCATTGAATCTATAAATAACCTTGGGGAGTATGGCCATTTTCACGATATTGATTCTTCCTATCCATGAGCATGGTATGTTCTTCCATTTGTTTGTGTCCTCTTTGATTTCACTGAGCAGTGGTTTGTAGTTCTCCTTGAAGAGGTCCTTTACATCCCTTGTAAGCTGGATTCCTAGGTATTTTATTCTCTTTGAAGCAATTGTGAATGGAAGTTCATTCCTGATTTGGCTCTCTGCTTGTCTGTTACTGGTGTATAAGAATGCTTGTGATTTTTGCACATTAATTTTGTATCCTGAGACTTTGCTGAAGTTGCTTATCAGCTTAAGGAGATTTTGGGCTGAGACGATGGGGTTTTCTAAATATACAATCATGTCATCTGCAAACAGGGACAATTTGACTTCTTCTTTTCCTAACTGGATACCCTTGATTTCTTTCTCTTGCCTGATTGCCCTAGCCAGAACTTCCAACACTATGTTGAATAGGAGTGGTGAGAGAGGGCATCCCTGTCTTGTGCCAGTTTTCAAAGGGAATTTTTCCAGTTTTTGCCCATTCAGTATGATATTAGCTGTGGGTTTGTCATAAATAGCTCTTATTATTTTGAGGTACGTTCCATCAATACCGAATTTATTGAGCGTTTTTAGCATGAAGGGCTGTTGAATTTTGTCAAAAGCCTTTTCTGCATCTATTGAGACAATCATGTGGTTCTTGTCTTTGGTTCTGTTTATATGCTGGATTACGTTTATTGATTTGCGAATGTTGAACCAGCCTTGCATCCCAGGGATGAAGCCCACTTGATCATGGTGGATAAGCTTTTTGATGTGCTGCTGAATCCGGTTTGCCAGTATTTTATTGAGAATTTTTGCATCAATGTTCATCAGGGATATTGGTCTAAAATTCTCTTTTTTTGTTGTGTCTCTGCCAGGCTTTGGTATCAGGATGATGTTGGCCTCATAAAATGAGTTAGGGAGGATTCCCTCTTTTTCTATTGATTGGAATAGTTTCAGAAGGAATGGTACCAGCTCCTCCTTGTACCTCTGGTAGAATTCAGCTGTGAATCCATCTGGTCCTGGACTTTTTTTGGTGGGTAGGCTATTAATTGTTGCCTCAATTTCAGAGCCTGCTATTGGTCTATTCAGGGATTCAACTTCTTCCTGGTTTAGTCCTTGGAAGAGTGTAAGTGTCCAGGAATTATCCATTTCTTCTAGATTTCTAGTTGATTTGCGTAGAGGCGTTTATAGTATTCTCTGATGGTAGTTTGTATTTCTGTGGGGTCAGTGGTGATATCCCCTTTATCATTTTTTATTGCATCTATTTGATTCCTCTCTCTTTTCTTCTTTATTAGCCTTGCTAGCGGTCTGTCAATTTTGTTGATCTTTTCAAAAAACCAACTCCTGGATTCATTGATTTTTTGGAGGGTTTTTTGTGTCTCTATCTCCTTCAGTTCTGCTCTGATCTTAGTTATTTCTTGCCTTCTGCTAGCTTTTGAATGTCTTTGCTCTTGCCTCTCTAGTTCTTTTAATTGTGATGTTAGAGTGTCAATTTTAGATCTTTCCTGCTTTCTCTTGTGGGCATTTAGTGCTATAAATTTCCCTCTACACACTGCTTTAAATGTGTCCCAGAGATTCTGGTATGTTGTATCTTTGTTCTCATTGGTTTCAAAGAACATCTTTATTTCCGCTTTCATTTCGTTATGTACCCAGTAGTCATTCAGGAGCAGGTTGTTCAGTTTCCATGTAGTTGAGCGGTTTTGATTGAGTTTCTTAGTCCTGAGTTCTAGTTTGATTGCACTGTGGTCTGAGAGACAGTTTGTTATAATTTCTGTTCTTTTACATTTGCTGAGGAGTGCTTTACTTCCAATTATGTGGTCAATTTTGGAATAAGTGCGATGTGGTGCTGAGAAGAATGTATATTCTGTTGATTTGGGGTGGAGAGTTCTATAGATGTCTATTAGGTCCGCTTGGTGCAGAGATGAGTTCAATTCCTGGATATCCTTGTTAACTTTCTGTCTCATTGATCTGTCTAATGTTGACAGCGGAGTGTTGAAGTCTCCCATTATTATTGTATGGGAGTCTAAGTCTCTTTGTAAGTCTCTAAGGACTTGCTTTATGAATCTGGGTGCTCCTGTATTGGGTGCATATATATTTAGGAGAGTTAGCTCTTCCTGTTGAATTGATCCCTTTACCATTATGTAATGGCCTTCTTTGTCTCTTTTGATCTTTGATGGTTTAAAGTCTGTTTTATCAGAGACAAGGATTGCAACCCCTGCTTTTTTTTGTTCTCCATTTGCTTGGTAGATCTTCCTCCATCCCTTTATTTTGAGCCTATGTATGTCTCTGCATGTGAGATGGGTCTCCTGAATACAGCAGACTGATGGGTCTTGACTCTTTATCCAGTTTGCCAGTCTGTGTCTTTTAATTGGAGCATTTAGTCCATTAACATTTAAGGTTAATATTGTTATGTGTGAACTTGATCCTGCCATTATGATATTAACTGGTTATTTTGCTCGTTAGTTGATGCAGTTTCTTCCTAGCCTCGATGGTCTTTACATTTTGCCATGTTTTTGCGATGGCTGGTACCGGTTGTTCCTTTCCATGTTTAGGGCTTCCTTCAGGGTCTCTTGTAAGGCAGGCCTGGTGGTGACAAAATCTCTAAGCATTTGCTTATCTGTAAAGGATTTTATTTCTCCTTCACTTATGAAACTTAGTTTGGCTGGATATGAAATTCTGGGTTTAAAATTCTTTTCTTTAAGAACGTTGAATATTGGCCCCCACTCTCTTCTGGCTTGTAGAGTTTCTGCCGAGAGATCTGCTGTTAGTCTGATGGGCTTCCCTTTGTGGGTTACCCGACCTTTCTCTCTGGCTGCCCTTAAGATTTTTTCCTTCATTTCAACTTTGGTGAATCTGGCAATTATGTGTCTTGGAGTTGCTCTTCTGGAGGAGTATCTTTGTGGCGTTCTCTGTATTTCCTGAATTTGAATGTTGGCCTGCCCTACTAGGTTGGGGAAGTTCTCCTGGATGATATCCTGAAGAGTGTTTTCCAACTTGGTTCCATTTTCCCCCTCACTTTCAGGCACCCCAATCAGGACGTAGATTTGGTCTTTTTACGTAATCCCATACTTCTTGCAGGCTTTGCTCATTTCTTTTTCTTCTTTTTTCTTTTGGTTTCTCTTCTCGCTTCATTTCATTCATTTGATCTTCAATCGCTGATACTCTTTCTTCCAGTTGATCGAGTCGGTTACTGAAGCTTGTGCATTTGTCACGTATTTCTCGTGTCATGGTTTTCATCTCTGTCATTTCGTTTATGATCTTCTCTGCATTAATGAGTCTAGCTGTCAATTCTTCCACTCTTTTTTCAAGATTTTTAGTTTCTTTGCGCTGGGTACGTAATTCCTCCTTTAGCTCTGATAAGTTTGATGGACTGAAGCCTTCTTCTCTCCTCTCGTCCAAGTCATTCTCTGACCAGCTTTGATCCGTTGCTGGCGATGGGCTGCGCTCCTCTGCAGGGGGAGATGCGCTCTTATTTTTTGAATTTCCAGCTTTTCTGCCCTGCTTCTTCCCCATCTTTGTGGTTTTATCTGTCTCTGGTCTTTGATGGTGGTGACGTACTGATGCGGTTTTGGTATAGGTGTCCTTCCTGTTTGATAGTTTTCCTTCTGACAGTCAGAAGGACTGTCTGTTGGTCTGTTGGAGATTGCTTGAGGTCCACTCCAGACCCTGTTTGCCTGGGTATCAGCAGCAGAGGTTGCCGAAGATAGAATATTGCTGAACAGCGAGTGTACCTGTCTGATTCTTCCTTTGGAAGTTTCCTCTCAGGGGTGTACTCCACCCTGTGAGGTGTGGGGTGTCAGACTGCCCCTAGTGGGGGATTTCTCCCAGCTAGGCTACTCAGGGGTCAGGGACACACCTGAGCAGGCAGTCTGTCCGTTCTCAGATCTCAACCTCCGCGTTGGGAGATCCACGGCTCTCCCCAAAGCTGTCAGACAGAGTCGTTCGCGTCTGCACCGGCTCCTGCTACTTCCCCTGTTGGTCTTCAGCTGTGCGCTGTCCCCAGAGGTGGAGACTACAGAGACAGGCAGGCTTCCTTGAGCTGCTGTGAGCTCCACCCAGTTCAAGCTTCCCAGCGGCTTTGTTTACCTACTTAAGCCTCAGCAATGGCGGGCGCCCCTCCCCCAGCCTCGCTGCTGCCTTGCGGATAGATCGCGGCAGACTGCTGTGTTAGCAGTGAGGGAGGCTTCGTGGGCGTGGGACCCTCCCGGCCAGGTGTGGGATATATTCTCTGGTGTGCCTGTATGCTTACAGCGCAGTATTGGGGTGGGAGTTACCCGATTTTCCAGGTGTTGTGTGTCTCAGTTCCCCTGGCTAGGAAAACGGATCCCCTTCCCCATTGCGCTTCCAGGTGAGGCGATGCCTCGCCCTGCTTCAGCTCTCGCTGGTCAGGCTGCAGCAGCTGACCAGCACCGATTGTCCGGCACTCCCTAGTGAGATGACCCCAGTACCTCAGTTGAAAATGCAGAAATCACCGGTCTTCTGTGTCGCTCGCGCTGGGAGTTGGAGACTGGAGCTGTTCCTATTCGGCCATCTTGCTCCGCCCCCCTCTCTGCAACTTTTAAGATAATCATATAAATTTTCTTCTAAAATCTGTTAATGTGATGTTGATTTTTTAAAGTTAAACCAACCACTTCGTCATGCTGAATAATCATTTTAATACAGATTTCCAATGTAATTCATATGATAATACTTTTGTTAAACATTTTTACATATATGTTAATGGGATTTTTTTTCATTGTTTTTCTTATACTTAACTGGTTTTGGTTTCATGTTACACTCGCCTCAGAAAAAAGGTCAAGATGTGTTACATCTTTTCTTGTTTATGGGAAGTAAGACTTTCTGTATTTCCTAATATAGTCTCAAATACACACACACACACACACACACACACACACACACACACACACACACACTTTCACGTCATCCCACCTATCCAAACCTTTTCCCTGAACGTTCTTGAATATATCGTCTCACAATAGAAAATGTCTTTAAATTTAACTTTGAAACTTCTCCTCCCCTTCTTGTACCTACAAGCTGTTTCTATCATGAAGATAGTTTTTACTGAAGGCTTCTCCAACACTGATTATTTTTATGACCACATCCCTCATATCAATGTCGCTTAAGGAAGTGTAATCGTTTCTTATTTCTAATTTGAGGATCGTCCTTCCATAGCTCCTCCCCAGTAAAGAAAAAAAAAAATCCAGGAACATGACACATTTCTGGGAGCCGCATTAAAGCCCAAGTTGCCAGTTTATTACACCTGTTTCGCTTGTTGCAATCTTCATCATAAGATAAAACATATAAATATAACAAAATTCATTATGTCAGAACTTTCCTCATAACCTTTGCATGGATCCCACTTGCCTGTAGAACATTCTACATAATTTTCAATCATAGATTTCGCCTTCCTCATAATTTGGCCCTAGCCTAACTTGTTAATGTTAGTATCGCAATAATAACTTAGAGCAGGTTTATTTAATTGCTCTAAACACATGCAACAGTAATATGTCCTTATGCCATTTACTAGGGTTCCAGATAAAGCATGTTAGCTTTAACCAATAAAGTTATGAACAAGTTTTAAAGAGAAATTAAGCAATTTTATGTTAAGTTCTCTAAGCATGTTATGTGAACCAAAAGAATTTAAAATACATATGTATACATGTAAGTTATGTGTATATATGTGTGTGTATGTAAATAAGTATATGTGTGTGTGTGTGTGTGTGTATATATGAATATACACACAGAGTAGGATAAGAGAAAGAGATGAAAGTTTACAATTTAGGTCCAATACAGGGATACCTGTTTGTTTATAGGCTTACAATTTATTGACTTAAAAGACAAGAATGTCCATATTGTCTTATGTAGCAAGGAAGAAAATTAATAGCAAAAAGACTGTGAAAAAGATCTTTCACTCAACTACATTATTTCAGTACAAAACTCATGTTTACAAAAGTTTGACTTAAGTGCATTAGTCCCCGCATATTGGCAGTTTTGCTTCCTATGGTTTCAGATATCAGCAGTCAACCACAGTCCAAAAATATTAAATGAAAAATTCCAGAAATAAACAATTTATAAATTTTAAATCACACACCACTCTTTTTGTTCTATTTTATTATTGTTAATCTCTTACTGTGCCTAATTTATAAGTTAAGTTCTATCATAGGTTTGTATGTAGAGGACAATAACTTGTATACATAGAGTTCAGTACTTTCCATGGTTTTCGGCATCCATTGGAGGTCTTGGATTGTAGCCTAAGTGAGTAACAGTGGACTATTGTATGTGTATAATTAAAGAAGTTACTTGAAAACTGAAGATCATGTCACAAATATAAATGCAGTTATTTTTATCTGATAATTTTGTGTAAGTTTAATGCATATTTGCAAAAGTTTAATACATATGTATTAAACTTTTACAAATTGTATTTTCATTGAAAAGATAATATGCTTTAAAGAAATCGTGATTCATTTGAACTGAGAATATTAGAATTTGTGACTATTTTATAAGCTTTTTATTTAATTTTGTCACCCAATAAATCTGAGAACACATTTTTAAACACCCAGTTTATCAAATTAACTTCTTTTCCTTTAAAATTATTTACAATGAATAATATTGAAGTCTATACCGTGTATTAATAAAAATATCAGTGTTGTTAGATTTTTATGAATTTATGTAGAAAATGCCAAGAATATATTAAAATGTACCCATGCCAGTAACATACACTTTCCAAATTTTTTTTTTCACTTCTTTGGTGATGCTTACTTTTTCTTCTGAAATTATTACTTTGCAATGAATGTTTTGATGATAGTATATATATGTATATATTATTTTGTTTAATTCATCTCAATAGATAAATATTTGTGGTATTTCGACATTGGATATTCTGTAGAGGGTAAAAATCCTGTTTTATATCAGTATTAGTTTTTTCCAACTACTTAATTTTGCACATGATACTCATTTTCATTAGGCTTCCATCTCCTCATCTGCAAATTGAAGCTAGTACACACAGTAGACATGATTGTTCTAAAAATTAAGTGAGATAACATATACGCAGACTTACTACAACGCTGGTTGGCACAAAGAAGGCCCCATCTCATAAAAAATCTTATTCTTATCATCACCATTATTTTTACTCTTTTTTATAGTTTACCAGTAAAATTATTTCTATTGCATTTGACCAATTATTGCACTTTAATTTATTCTGCATGTTGCCTCAAATCAAATGTATAATGAGGTATGGAATAAGATAAACTGGTTCAAATAAGTCACAAACAGTACACATGCATTCCCATATCTATTAATACAAAACCCCTATAGTAATCAGTGAAGAGCTAGATCTTCAAATTAAGATCTAGCTCTTTTAAAAGAATAAGACTACATTTTTGGTTCATTAACTTCTTGCAAAAAAAAAAAAAAAAAAGGCTGAGTAAATGGCATTGTTTAACGTTATAAACTCTGCTGTTTTCCTCTTATATACCTTTGTATGAATCCTTGGTGCCTAAATACACAATATGCACAGGCAGAACGGTTAGAAATTTGTTTTATTTCCGTTATTTGCATCACCATTTCCTCCACTGACAGATAATGGAAGTTGACCATTTTATGACATTTATCTGATTCTATCATCACCTCATACTTTCAAATTTAACTGAGTATCATTCCGTTGGTTACAATAATACCTGATAGGGCATCCTTTTCTATCAATTTTGTGTCTCTATTTTTCATATTTTATATCATGGCAAAGCTGAATTGTGTCATCTTTCCTGCATTCCAGTAACTTGAAAATTATTATTAATGATCTTCATATTCACAATATTTTTACTTAGTGCATCACAGGGGACAGAGATGGATATGTTTATATTGTTATCAATTTCTGAAGGAGGTTCCCATCTGACTGCAGTAATTCAGGCAATATTATAAAACTGTTTGTGCTTTTTCAAATTACATAGAATTCAAGCTTTTCTTTTCCAATTCACAACTACTTGTATGGCATTTGAGAAGATTCTACTTGCTGCAATATATTTATTGCTCCTTAGAACAATATTTATTTGCTTGCCAAAATACCTACCTGCATGCTAAAATGACAGTTTTTATCCATTGAGTTTTTCCTTTTCCATGTTCATCTCTGCACTTTGAATCTTGAGTCCTTTGAATCCTTGACTTCCAAATGGTAGAGTGATCATAAAATTTGCTCTGGAATAAAATCTGGCAATGCTATATGTACACTTTCATGTTTCAGTTATTTTCTAATGGAACAAAATTAGTTAATTTGCTTTCCATCATCTGTTCCTTCAATAAACTGACCTATATGAATCCCTCATCCTTAAATCTTTTTTTTATTTCAATATCCTGGGAAAGGTCACACAGTAGCCATCTGGGGTGCTAAGGATATTCTCTTTTTTATTATTATTATACTTTAAGTTCTGGGGTACATGTGTAGAACATGCAGGGTTGCTACAAAGGTATACACGTGCCATGGTGGTTCGGTGCACCCATCAACCCGTCATCTATATTAGGTATTTCTCCTAATGGTATCCCTCCCCTAGCACCCCCATTCCCCCGGACAGGCCTTGGTGTGTGATGTTCCCCTCCTTGTGCCCATGTGTTCTCATTGTCCAACTCCCACTTATGAGTGACAGCATGCCGCGTTTGGTGTTCTGTTCTTGTGTTGGTTTGCGAAGAATGTTGGTTTCCATCTTCTTCCATGTCCCTGCAAAGGACATGAACTCATCCTTTTTTATGGCTGCATAATATTCCATGTTGCATATATGCCACAGTGTCTTTATCCAGTCTATCATCCATGGGCATTTGGGTTGGTTCCAACCCAACTGCTATTGTGAATAGTGCTGCAATAAACATATGTGTGCATGTGTCTTTATAGTAGAGTGATTTATAATCCTTTGGGTATATAAGCAGTAATGAGATTCCTGGGTCAATGTTATATCTGGTTCCAGATCCTGGAGGAATCGCCACACTGTCTTCCACAGTTGTTGAACTAGTTTACAGTCCCACCAACAGTGTAAAAGTGTTCCTCTTCCTCCACATCCTCTCCAGCATCTGTTGTTTTCCTGACTTTTTAATTATGGCCATTCTAACTGGCATGAAGCAGTATCTCATTGTGATTTTGATTTGCATTTCTCTAATGGCCAGTGATGATGAACTTTTTTTCATATGTTTATTGGCTCCATAAATGTCTTCTTTTGAGAAGTGTCTGTTCATAGCCTTTGCCGACTTTTGATTTTTTTTTTTTTCTTATAAATTTGTTTAAGTTATTTGTAGATTCTGGATATTAGCCCTTGGACAGATGGACAGATTGCAAAAATTTTCTCCCATCCTGTAGGTTGCCTGATCACTCTGATGATAGTTTCTTTTGCTATGCAGAAGCTGTTTAGTTTAATTAGATCCCAGTTGTCAATTTCAACTTTTGTTGTCATTGCTTTTGGTGATTTAGTCATGAAGTCTTTGCCCATGCCTATATCCTGAATGGTATTGCCTAGGATTTCTTCTAGGATTTTTGTGGTTCTAGTTCTTGTTCTGGAGTCTTTAATCCATCATGATTTAATTTTTGTATTAGGTGTAAGGAAGGGATCCAGTTTGTTTTCTGCATATGGCTAGCCAGTTTTCCTAACACCATTTATTAAATAGAGAATCCTTTCCCCATTGCTTGTTTTTGTCAGGTTTGTCAAAGATCAGATGGTTGTAGATGTGTGGTGTTATTTCTGAGGCCTCTGTTCGGTTCCATTGGTCTATATATCTGTTTTGGTTACTGTCGCATTGTAGTATAGTTTGAAGTCAGGTAGCATGATGCTCCAAGTTTGTTCTTTTTACTTAGGATTGTCTTGGCTATACGAGCTCTTTTTTGGTTCCATATGAACTTTATAGTAGTTTTTTCTAATTCTGTGAAGAAAGTCAATGGTAGCTTGATGGGGATAGCATTGAATCTATAAATTACTATGGGCAGTATGGCCATTTTCAGGAGATTGATTCTTCCTATCCATGAGCATGGAATGTTCTTCCATTTGTTTGTGTCCTCTCTTATTTCCTTGAGCAGTGGTTTGTAGTTCTCCTTGAAGAGATCCTTCACATCCTTTGTAAGTTGTATTCCTAGGTATTTAATTATCTTTGTTGCAATTGTGAATTGGAGTGCACTCATGATTTGGCTCTCTGTCTGTTGTTGGTGTATAGGAATGCTTGTGATTTTTGCACATTGATTTTGTATCCTGAGACTTTGCTGAAGTTGTTTATCAGTCTAAGGAGATTTTGGGCTGAGATGATGGGTTTTTATATATATATACAATCATGTCATCTGCAAACAGAAAATTTGACTTCCTCTTTTCCTATCTGAGTACCCTTTATTTCTTTCTCTTGCCTGATTGCCTTGGCCAGAACTTCCAATACTATGTTGAATCAGAGTGGTGAGAGAAGGCATCCTTGTCTTGTGCTGGTTTTCAAAAGGAATGCTTCATTTCTGCCCATTCAGTATGATAGTGGCTGAGAGTTTGTCATAAATAGCTCTTAATATTTTGAGATACGTTCCATAAATACCTAGTTTATTGAGAGTTTTTAGCATGAAGACTTGCTGAATTTTGTAAAAGGCCTTTTCTGCATCTATTGAGATAATCATGTTTTTTGTCATTGGTTCAGTTTATGTGACAGAGTACATTTATTGATTTGCATATGTTGAACCAGCCTTGCATCCCATGGATGAAGCCAACTTGATTGTGTTGGTTAAGCTTTTTGATGTGCTGCTGGATTCGGTTTGCCAGTATTTTACTGAGGATTTTTGCATTGATGTTCAGGGATATTGGCCTGAAATGTTCTTTTTTTGTCTTGTCTCTGCCAGGCTTTTGTATCAGGATGATGCTAGCCTCATTAAAATGAGTTAGGAGGATTTCCTCTTTTTCTACTGTTCAGAATCATTTCAGAAGGAATGGTACCAGCTCCTCTTCGTACGTCTGGAAGAATTCGTCTGTGAATCTAGACTTTTTTGGTTGGTAGGCTGTTAATTAGTGCCTCAATTTCAGAACTTGTTATTGGTATATTCATGGATTCAACTTCTTCCTGGTTTAGACTTGGGAGGTTGTATGTGTCCAGGAATTTATCTATTTCTTCTAGTTTATCTGCATAGAAGTGTTTATAGTATTCTTTGATGGTAGTTTGTATTTCTGTAAACCTTTTCTTAATGCTGCTCTTTTTGCTTAAGTTTTGAATACAGTCATACCTTAAATGTATTACAGGTTTGGTTCCAGACCCCTGCAATAAAGGAAGTTGCACACATTTTGGATTTCCTAGCGCACATAGTCCATTAAGTGTGCAATAGCATTGTGTTTTTAATAAAACAATGTATATACCTGAATTAAAAATACTTCATTGCTAAAAATGCTAATAATAATCTGAGCCTTCAGTGAGTTATAATGTTTTTGCTGGTGGAGGGTCTTCCATCGATACTGGTGGCTGCTGACTGTTTTGATCATGGTGATAGTTTCTAAAGATTCAGATAGCTGTGGCAATTTCTTAAAATAAGAAAAAATGTAATTTTGTCACATCAGTTGACCCTTTCATGAACTATTTCTCTATAGCATGCAATCCTGTTTGATAGCATTTCCCCACAGCAGAAATTCTATCAACATTGGATTCAATTCTCTCCAACCCTACCACTGCTTGATCAACTAAGTTTATGTAGCATTCAGAATACTTTGTTGTCTTTTTAACTATGCTCTTTTGACCTCCCATGGATCATGAATGATCTTAATGGCATCTACAATGGTCAATTCTTTCCAGAAGATTTTCAATTTCCTTTTTCTAGATCCATTAAATAAATCACCATCTATGGCAGCTAAAGGCTTATGAAATGAATTTCTTAAATAAGACTTGAAAATTGAAATTACTTTTTGATCCAGAATGGATCATGTGTTAATAGGCATGAAATCAACATTAATCCCTTTGCACACCTCCGTGAGAGTTCTTGGGTAACCAGATACATTATTTGAAAGGAATCTTATTTTTTGAGCAGTAGGTCTCAACAGTGTGCTTAAAACAATCAAACCATGCTATAAACAGATTCCCTGTCATTCAGGCTTTGTTGTTCCATTTCAAGAGCATAGCAGAGTAGATTTAACATATGTATTAAAGGGCCTAGGAGTTTCAGAATAGCAAATGAACACTGGCTTCAATTTCAAGTCACCCACTGCATTAGTCCCTAACTATAGAGTCAGCTTGTCCCTTGAAGCTTTGAAGCCAAGCATTGAATTCTTCTCTTTTAGTCCTAGGTGGTATATTTTTAAGTATAAGTCTGTTTTGTCTGCATTGAAAATCTGTTGCTTTGTGTAGCTACCTTCATCGATGATCTTAGCTAGATCTTCTGTGTAACTTGCTGAAGCCTCTATATTAGCACTTACTTCATCATCTTGTACTTTAATGTTACAGAGATGACTTCTTTCCTTACACCTCACAAAGCAGCCTCTGCTAGCTTCTAAGTTTCTTCTTCAGCTTTCTCACCTCTGAACTTTTATAGAAGTGAAGAGAATTAGAGTCTTGTTCCGAATTAGGCTTTGGCTTAAGGGATGTTGTGGCTGCTTTGACCTTTATATCCAGTTCCTGAGACTTTCTCCATAACAGCAATAAGGACTCGCCACACTGTCTTCCACAATAGTTGAACTAATTACACTCCTACTAAACAGTGTAAACACTTTTTGTCCACAGCCTTGCAGCATCTGGATTTTTGAATTTTAATAATATCTATTCTGACTGGTATGAGATGGCATCTCATTTTGATTTTGATTTACATTTCTGTAATGAGTGATGTGGAATGCTTTTTCACATGCTAGCTGACTGCATATATGTAATAAAAGATGTATGTCATCTTTGAGAGGTGTATGTTCACGACCTTCTGCCCATATTTTAATGGAGTTGTTTGGTTTTGTTTGTTTTGGTTTGTTTGTTAATTTGTTTCTAATAGATTCTGGATATCAGACTTTTGTTTGATGTATAGTTTGTGATTTTTTTTCTTCCCATTCTGTAGGTTGTCTGTTTACTCTAATGATATATTTTGCTGTGCAGAAGCTCTTTAATTAGGTCCCATTTATCAATTTTTGTTTTTGTTGTAATTGCTTTTGGAGACTTCATCATGAGATATTTGTCCGGGTCCTATGTGCACAATAGCATTTTCTAAGTTTTCCTCTAGGGTTTTTTACAGTTTTTAGTTTTGCATTTAAGTCTTTAACCTATCCTAAGTTGATTTTTGTATGTAGTGAAAGAAAGGGGTCCAGTTTGAATTTTCTGCATATATTTGGCTAGCCAGTCATCCCAGCACTATGTATTGAATATGAAGTCATTTTCCCATTGCTTGATTTTGTTGACTTTGTCAAAGATCAGAGGATTATAAGTGTGCAGCATTATTTCTGGGTTCCCTAACCTGTTTCATTGGTCTATGTGTCTGTTTTTGTACTAGTACCATGCTGTTTGGGTTATGGTAGTCTTGTAGCATAGTTTGAAGTTGAGTAGCCTGATGAATCTGTTGTCCTCTGTGCTTAGTGTTAATTTGGCTATTTTGGCTCTTTTTTGGTTTCATGTGATTTATTTCTGTATTTCATTTTTTTGAGATGGTGTCTTGCATTGTCACACAGACCACAGGCTGTAGTCTAGTGACACAATGAGGCTCAAGCAATCCTCCCACTTCAGACTCTGAAGCAGATGGGACTAAAGGTGCAAGCTACCACACTCAACTATTTTTTTTTTTAATTTTGTAGATAATGAGTTTCACCATGCTGCCAAGGCTAGTCCCAAACTCCTGAGCTGAAGCTATCCTCTTACTTTGGCTTCCCAAAGTGTTGGAATTACAGGTGTGAACCACCACGCCTAGCACTATATGAATTTTAGAATCTTTGTTTTTTTTCTAATTCTATGAAAAATGTCATTGGTCATTTGATAGGAATAACATTAAATCTGTAAACTGTTTTCAGCACTACGGCCAAATTCCAGTAGAATGTAGTTGTGAATCAGTCTGGTCCAGAGTTTTTTCTTCTTGATAGGCTTTTTTTTTTTTTTTTTTTTTGACTGATTTAATTTTGGAACTCATTATTGGCTCATTCAGGGATTCAGTTTCTTACTGGTTGCATCTTGGGAGGGTGTATGTTTCCAGGAATATATCCATTTCTTCAAGGTTTTCTAGTTTGTGTGCATAGAATTGTTCGTAATAGCGTCTGAGGGTTTTTACATTTATGTAGAGTTGGTGGTAATGTCCCTTTTGTCATTTATGACTGTGTTTCTTTGGATTTTTTTTCTTTATTAGTCTCACTAGCAGTCTATCAATCTTTATTTTTAAGAATCAACTTGGACAGGCGTGATAGGTCATGCATGTCATTGGCTGGGCAGAGTGGCTCATTCCTTTAATCCTAGCACTTTGGGAGGCCGAGGCGGGTGGATCACCTGAGGTCAGGAGTTTGCGACCAGCCTGGCCAACGTGGTGACACCCTGTCTCTACTAAAAATACAAAAAATTAGTGGAGCGTGGTGGTGGGCACCTGTAATCCCAGCTACTCAGGAGGCTGAGGCAGGAGAATCGCTTGAACTTGGGAGAGAGAGGTTGTGGTGAGCCAAGATTGCTCCATTGTACTCCAGTCTGGGCAACAAGAGTGAAACTCTCTCTCAAAAAAAAAAGAACCAACTGTTGGGTTCATTGATCTTTGTGTGACTTTTCATTTCTTAATTTTGTTGAGTTCAGTCCTGATTTTGGCTATTTCTTTTCTTCCGCTAGCTTTGGGGTTGGTTTGCTCTTTTTTTTCCCCAGGGTTCCTAGATATAATGTTAGATTGCTAATTTGAGATCTTTCTAACTTTTTGATGTGGACTTTTAGTGCCATAAACTTTCCTGTTAACACTGCTTTAGCTGTGTTCCAGAGATTCTGCTATGTTGCATCTTTCTTTTCATTAGTTCAATTCTTTTTAAATTTCTGTCTTAATTTCATTGTGTACCCTAAAGTCATTCAGGAGAAGCACATTTAATTTCTATGTAATTGTATGATTCTGAGAGATCTTCTTGGTATTGATTTGTTTTTACTGCTCTGTGATCTGAGAGTGTGGTTGGTATGATTTCAGTTCTTTTGAATTTGTTGAGAATTGCCTTACGGCCAAGCAGGTTGTTGATTTTAGAGTATGTGCCATGTATAGATGAGAATACCAACTTGTGGTTGATGGGTGGAGTGCTCTGTAGACGTCTGTTAGGATCACTTGGTCAAGTGTTGAGTTTAGGTTCCAGATTTTCTTCTTTCTCTTCCTCAGTGATCTGTCGAATAATGTCCATGGGGTGTTGAGGTCTCCCACTATTGTGTGGTTATCTAAGCCTGTTCACAGGTTTCTAAGAACTTGTTTTATGAATCTATGTGCCGCTGTGTTGGTTACATATATATTTACGATAGTTAAGTCTTCTTATTGAATAAAACCTGTTATCATTAGGTAATGTCCTTCTTTGTCCTTTCTGATCATTGTTGTTTTAAAATTGATTTGTATGAAATAAGGAGAGCAGCTTCTGATCTTTTTTGTTTTCTACTGGCTTGATAGAGAAAATAACTCTTTCACTGTAAAAATGGTACATGTTCATTACAAGACCTTTATAACATGCAGAAGCAAAAAGAAGAAACAAATCAACCTGCATTTCATTACCAACTACACATAACTATAAATTCCATAGGTAATTTTTTTCTGTGCAGGTAGAATATGAAATTTTTATTTGAATTTCCCTTGAGTTAAACAAAATTTTCCATTATATAGCAACTATAAATTCCATGACAGTGGTCTTCAACATTCTGCAGTTCCCACACAGCCACTATAGTAATAGTGTTCAAAAGGAAATTAGGTATTTTTATCTTATATAAAATATGTCTGAGGTTTTTCATCACTGTTATAAACTTCAAAATACTTCCTTGGCCCATAAGACCCTATAAATCTTGCCCTCCCTATCTCTCTGATTTTTCCCTTTTCATTTTCTCATCTCCTTCTATAACCTGGAATCACTAAAACTCCCTTTTGTCTCTTTTTAAAATTTATTTTTATGGATGCATAATATATGTACATAGTTTTTGGATACATGAAATAATTTATTTGTATAATTTGAAAGATCATATTAGTGAAAGATCATCACCTTAAATCTTTATCTTTAGGCTGGAAAGATTCAAATTATTCCTCTTTGGCTATTTTGAAATCTGCAATAAATAACTATAGTCACTCAATTTATCTAACAATAGGTCTTATTTCTTCTGCCAAACCATATATTTGTACCTTTAGTCAACTTCTATTCAATGCTCTCCCTCCCCACTACCCTTTCTGGCTTCTGGTAACCACCCATCTACTCTCTATCTTCATGTGATCCACCTTTTTAGCTCCCACATATGAGCGAAAACATATGATATTTGTCTTTCTGTGCTTCATGGCCTTGATACATTTCTTTTTCTGTGTGTCTTAGGGCCTTTGCAGTTTGCATTCCCTAAGCCTCCCATACTATTGCTCTGTATATTTACCTGTTTCCTTAGGTCTCAGCATAAATATTTCCTCAAAATAGCCCTTTTACCACCTTACCAAAAGAACTGTGTCTACAATAACACTTTATTGCATTCTTCTTTTTTTTCAATAGTGTATTCATTTGGTTTTTATTTTCTCCTTCTCCAATACAATCTAAGCTTATAAAAGGCGAGACAACTGTTGCTCTTATTACTATATCTATAGTAACCAGTACAGTTCCTGGCATATCGTAATTATTTTAATGTGTTGAATAAACAAATGACTGAAAATGTATCTTACATCTGGAGAAGATAAAAGTATCCAAGTAGAGGAAAGAGTGCTATAATCCAATCATATAATTGGGTGAATGTTGCCTAAAAACATGTGTGATTACATAGATCAGTAGATAAATACACAGTGCTAAAACTGTTGTGACCCTTGTTGAGATTTAACTTCTCTAGTAATGTTTAACAGGTTGCTGGTAGCTTGGGCTACAGGCGTGCACCACCACGTTTTAAAAAAAATGTTAATTGATGTTCTATTTATATTTTACTATAATAGTCAGTGTATTACCTGTATCTTACCTCAAATTCTCTGTGAACTAAACAGGGAAAAAAGAGGTAAGGAGATGACTGACAACCTGGAAGGAATGGAAACTATTTAACTATCAATAAATGGCTTTGGCAGTCATCCATTATTGTTGTGTTTGGGAAAAAAAAAAGTTATCAGTTTAAAATACGCTGTTATAACGTTAAGAAGTTTTTTGCAATTGTAACCAAAAAGAAAATATATATCGAATATACACAAAGAGCAGTGAGAAAGGAGGAATAAAAAATCAACAAAATATACAGAAAACAATTAACAAAATGACAATAGTCCTTGACTATTAGTAATTACTAAAAACAAAAATTCAAATTTGGTTAAAAATGCTATTAAAGTACATTGCTAACATTGCTAAAAGAAACCAGAAGTACACATAAGTAGAAAGCCATTCTGTGTTTATAGATTAAAAGACTTTATATTGTTAAAATGTCTATAGTACCTAGTTAACTACAGATGCAATTGCTATCAAAATCTCAATGATATATATATATTTTTTTTTTTTGAGATGGAGTCTTGCTCTGTTGCCAGGCTGGAGTGCAGTGGCATGATCTCAGCTCACTGCAACCACCACCTCCCCGGTTCAAGCAATTCTCTTGCCTCAGCCTCCTGAGTAGCTGGGACTATAGGCAAATACCACCATGCCCAGCTAATTTTTGCATTTTAGTAGAGACGGGATTTTACCATGTTGGGCAGGATGGTCTTGACCTCCTGACCTCATGATCTGCCTGCCTCTAATCCCAAAGTGCTGGGATTAGAGGCTTGAGCCACCACACCCAGCTGGCAATTTTTATAAGAAATAGAAAGTAGCACCAAAACTTACAGGAAATTTCAATTTCAAGAGACCCACATATCCAAAATAGTACTAAAAAATACTAATGAATTTGGAATTCTTACATTTCCTAATTTCAAAACATACTATAATCAAGGTAGTGTGTCATTGGCATATAGACCAATATAGACGTCAATGGAACAAAACAGAGCACCTAGAAATAAACCCTTACATATACAGCCAAAGGATCTTTGACAAGGGACCAAGACTACATAACGGGGAACTGTCAGTCTTTTTGTGAAAAAAATGGTTTTGAGATAGTTGGATCTCCATATGAAAAAGAATACCTTTAGACTCTTACCTAATACCATATACAAAAATTACCTGAAAATGAATTAAAAACGTAAACTTAAGACCTAAAACTATCAAACTCCTAGGAAAAAACATAGGGGAAAACATCAGACCATTAGATTTGGCAATGATTTCTTGGGAAAGGTATGAAAAACACAGGCAGCCAAAACAAAAATAGACAAATAAGACTACATCAAACTTAAAAACTCTATCACACAAAATAGTAAATAAAGTGAAAAGGCAATCTATAGAAAGGGAGAAAATATTTGCAAATCCTCTGTATGATAAAGGATCAATATTCAGAATATGTGAGTAGCTTCTACAACTCAACAGCAAAAAAAACAACAAAAATAACCAATTAAAAAATGACCAAAAGACTTCAATACACAGTTGCCCAATGAAGATATACAAATGACCAACAAGCCTATGAAAAAATGTTCAACATCACTCATCATAAACTAAAAGCAAATAAAAACCACAATGAGATATCATAGCCTCAGCTCCATTAGGATGGCCACTATCAAAACAACAGAAAATAAAAAGTATTGGTGTGGAAAATTGTAATTTTTGTGCACTGTTGGTGGAAATGAAAAATGGTGCAGCCATTTTAGGAAACAATAATGAGGTTCCTTAAATATAGAATTACCATATTATCTAGCAATCCCACTTCTTGGTATATACACACTTTAAAAGCATGATCTAGACAAAATATTTTCACACTCATGTTCTCTTCAACATTATTTACAAGAACTAAGAAGTAAAAGCAACCCAAATGTTGATTAACAAATAAGTGGATAAAGAAAATGTGTTATGTACATGTGATCGAATATTATGGAGCCTTAAAAAAAGAAGGAAACCCTGTCACATACTGCAATGTAAATGAACCTCAAGGACGTTATGCTAAGTGAAATAAGCCATTTACAAAAGGACAGGAAAGGTAATAACGCATAGACCAGAGATTACTACTACACTTCTGTTAACTTTATTAAGTGTGTTCTGTAGCTTTATTTGTTCCTCCTTTCTTCTCATTGCCCTCCTTTATATTGTGTTGAATTCAGTAGTGACATGTTTTGTTGTTTTGTTTTGTTTTTTGAGATGGAGTTCCACTCTCGTTGCCCAGGCTGGAGTGCATTTGAGATGGAGTTCCACTCTCGCTGCCCAGGCTGGAGTGCATTTGAGATGGAGTTCCACTCTCGTTGCCCAGGCTGGAGTGCATTTGAGATGGAGTTCCACTCTCGTTGCCCAGGCTGGAATGCGATGGTGCCATCTCAGCTCACCCCAACCTCCACCTCCCTGATTCAAGCAATTCTCCTATCTCAGTCTCTCAAGTAGCTGGGAATACAGGCATGTGCCACCACACCCAACTAATTTTGTATTTTTAGTAGAGATGGGGTTTCTCCACGTTGGTCAGGCCGGTCTTGAACTCCCGACCTCAAGTGATCCACCAGCCTCAGCCTCCCAAAGTGCTGGCATCACAGGTGTGAGCCACTGCTCCCAGCCCAACTTTCGTAGTAACATGTTTTGATTCACTTCTCATTTATCTTTGTGTTTATTCTATAGATATTTTTCTTGTGGTCACCATTGCAATTGCATAAAACATCTTAAAGTCATAATAGTGTATTTTAAACTGATAACTTCAATCACAAACAACAATTTTTTTTTTGAAAAGATCATGAATGTCTGAGAAAGCCATTTATTGGTAATAGCTTCCATTTCTTCTAGGTTGTCAATCATATTCTTAATCTTTTATTCTTCTGCCTTCATTCACAAGGGATTTCAGGTGGCTTACATGTAATTCATGGAATATTATAGTAAAATATAAATAGAATGTCAACTGATGTTTTCTAGGCAGCACTAAAGAAATTAAATCTCAAAGATCAAAATAATCTCACCACTGTGCATTTATCTACTGATTTATACAGTCTCATATTCAGGTAACATTCACGCAATCATATAGTTGGGTTACAACTCTTTTTCCCTACTTGGTCATGTTAATCTTTCTCAGGTAATAAGCTATGTTTTAGACCTGAAGCTTCAACCCCTGGGGGTCAGCCTGAAACCAAGGTTCACAGCAGCTGACCTGGCACTGGAGTGGGCCTGGCACGTAGGTGCCCTGGAGCTTGGGTTATGGAGAAAGGCCTGGGGCCTAGGGTCATCCAGGTGCTGGGGCTGGCATAAAGCCTAGGTCCACACTCTGGGCTGACTGTGAGTCACAGAGACAGACCTGATTTATCCTGGGTCTGCTGGAGCCTGGGTTACTGGAGCCAGTTGAAGGGTGAAGCCATGATCCATAGGAATTGGATCAATACTGGACAAGCCTGAAGCTTATGTTCAGGGATGTCTACCTGGTATTTTACACCAGGGATGCTAATCTGGTACCAGGACAATGTGGGGTCTGAGGTCACAAGGGCTGTCCTTGCTTGGTGAGTTTAGATCCTGAATTCAACGAGATGAGACAGGAAGATGAGTCTGAAGTTGCCACCTTGATGACTAGGGCTGTGGTGGCCTACTTAATGCTAGGATGGCCTTAAAGTCTGGGGCTGAGGTGCTATTCCCAGTGCTTATGGCAGTCTGAACTCTGGGGCCAGTAGGGTCAGCCTGGCACTGGTAAAGATCTGGAGATCAAGTCTATTTGGCAGGCCTGGAGCCTGTGCTGTGGGATTCTGCCTGGAGCTGAGACATGCGTGGAAACTCAGTATGCAGGTACCATACCTGTACTCTGGGGTCCCAAGGGTTGTCCTGGTCTGGAGGCGGAGTCCATGTGTACTAACCTGATGACGACAGTTGCTGTGGGGTTCTGCCTAATGCTGAGTTAGGCCTGAAGTCTATGGCTGCAGGGCTAGCCTGTTCTGGGGCAGTCTGGAGCCTACGGTCACTGGGATTGACCTGCCACTGGGGTGGCTACACAAGCCTGGAGACTGAGGCTGTGGAATCCTTGGTGCTTCATTGGGCTGGGACACTTAGTTTACAGGCTGGGGCCATGGGTGACTGTCCACCACTGTCTTTTCCTGGGGTGGGTTCAGTTTCAGGGTCTGAGACAAAATCTGGTGCTCATTTTCCTCTTGTTCTCTAATTCAGAGGGTATCACTCTCCACACTATGCTGCCTGGGGCTGGAAGAGGGATGATGTGAGTACTGTAAAACAGTCGTTCCTACTCTCTTCAATGCATCTATTTTCAGTTCCGTGTTACAGCAGGTGCTGAAATCTACCAGTCTGAATTTCATAGCTCTTGTGAAGGTTTTTGCATGCATGGATAGTTGTTCAAATTGATGTTTCTGCAGGGGCATGAGTTCTGGGGAGTTCTATTCTACCATCTTGCTGATGGCCAACCTACGTTTAACTTTCTGAAGAATCTCCAAGCTATTTTCCACAGCAGCTGAAGCATTTTATACCTCTACTAGAAATGTACAAGGGCTCTGATCGCCCTATATCCTCACTAATGCTTGTCAGTTTTCTTTTTTAAAAAAATTACCATCCTAGGCATGTAAAATGGTACTTCATTGTGTTTTGATTTGCATCACTAATAACTAATGAGTATCTTTGCTTATGTGCTTGTTGATTTGTATATCTTCTTTGGAGACATAGCTGTTCAATCCCTTTGCCCATTTTTAATAGAATTTTTTGTCTTTGTATTCGTTATAGGAATTCTTTATATATCCTAGATATTAGATCCTTATCAGACGTAAGATTTGAAAATATTTCTTTCCATTTTGTAGGTTATCTTTTTGTTCTTTGATGCACATTTAAAAAAATTTTTGAGGTAGTATAATTTATCCATTTTCCTTCTGTTGCCCAGGCTTTCCGTTTCACATGTAACAATCAATTGCCAAATCCAAGGTATGAAGTAAGACTTTAAAAGTTTTAGATATTATATCTAGGTGATTAATCCATGTTGAATAACTGTTATATGTAGTCCAATTTCATTATTTTACACGTTGGATATCCAGTTGCCACAATACCATTTTCTGAAAAGACCATTCTGTCTCTCAGTAAATAGTCTTGACAACTTTGCCAAGTATTAAATGACCATAAATATGATTTTTTTTCTGGACGCTCAGTATGATTCCATGTTTATGTCCATCTTTCTGCCAGTAGCACAATCTTTTGATTACAATAGCTTTTTGGTAAGTTTTGAGAAAAAAAAAATGTGAGTTCTTCAAATTTGTTCTTTTTTCAAGACATGTTTTTAGCTATTTGGGACACGTTGTGACTTCATATGAATTTGAACATTAACTTCCCATTTTGGGAGGAATAAGGCCATTGTGATTTTTCATAGGGATTGCATAAATTGGTAGATCACTGGGAAGTATAGTTATTTTAATATGAACTATTTCAATTAATGAACACAGAATACATTTTTCATGTATTTATTTCTTTCAGGAATGTTTTGTAGTCTTCAGTGTATAAATCTTTCCTCTCAATGGTAAAATTTATTTCTAGTTACTCTTTTGGGTACTACTTTGAATAGAAATTTTCTTAATTTCATCCTTTGGATTGTTCATTGCTTATGTATAGAATCACAATTGATTTTTATTGTGCCTTCCAGGCTTTCTAAATTAATTCATTAGCTTTAGTAGTTTGTGAATTTATGTGCATGTATTGTATATATGTGTATATTCTTTGACATTCTCTGCATTTAGCATATTGGCATTTGCAAGTAGAGGTAGTTCTTTCCTTCCAATTTGACTGCCTTTTAATTCCATTTCTTGCTTAAATACTCTGGCTAGAACACCCTGCTGGATGTCAAACAGAAGTCGTGAAAATCGACATCCTTGTCTCATTTCCAATTTTAGTACTAAAGATTTCTGGTCTTCTCCCACTGGCTATGATGCTAGGTGTTGGCTTTGCATATATACCCTTTGTCATATGGAAGAATTTGCTTTCAATTTTTGCACATTGAGTATTTTTTTTTTTTATCATGAATGGATGTTGGATTTTTGTCATGCTTTTCTATTAATGTGGTATATTAATTTGATTAAATAATTGGTTATGATATACAGACCTACCCTTTCATTCCTGGGATAAATCACATTTGGTCATCATGTATAATACTTTTAATATGCTCTGATTTTACTTGCTGTTATGTGTGATGGAATTTGCATATATACACATATATGTTTGTTTATTATACACATATATATGTTTGTTCATTTATTTTCTTGCTTGTGATGTTTATTTCTTCCTCCCATTCCCTGGCTTTGTTGGCCTCATAGGAAGTATTCCATTCTCTTCTATTTTTTGAAAAATTTTGAGAATTGGCTTTGTTGGTGAAATTCTAACAAATATTTATTAAAACCATCAATGTGATATTTTTTCTTGTGAGCATTTTTAAATACCGGTTCAATCTGCTGACTTAGTTCTGTTCAGAGTTTCTTGAATCAGTTTTGTAATTTGTGTTTCTACATATTTTTCATCTAATTTATCAACCTACACTTGTTCACAGCATCACATTATAATCCCTTTGTATCTGTAAGGTCAGCACTTATGTCCCTCCATTCAGCTCTGATTTTATTTAAGTTAAAGGTTTGCCATTTTACTGATCTTTTTAAAGAAACAGCTTTTGTTTTCATTGATTCTATTGTTTTTTCTCGTCTTTATTTCATTTGTCTCTAGTCTGATCTACTTCCTTCCTTCACCTACCTCTGGGTCCAGTTTATGCTTCTTCTTCATTAATGTAGATGTTTACAGCTGTAGATCCCCCAACACCTGTTTTGCTGCACTTAATCACTTTTGGTATACTGTGCTTTTGTTTGCATGGTCTCCACATATTTTCTAATTTCCTTTGTGATTTCTACATCAATACATGTTTAAAAGTGTGTTTTTAAATTTCCCTGCATTTATGAATTTTCCAAGTTTTCCTTATCACTAAGTTTTAGCTTTATTCCATTCTGTCTAGAAAATATATTTTGTATAATTTCTGTATTTTACAATTTGAGACTTGTTTTGTGGCCCCATATATGATCTATTCCAGAGAATTAAGAAGAATGAAAATTATGCTTTTGTTGGTGGGTTATTCAATATGTCTGTTAGGTCTTGCTGATATGTTGTTCAAACTCTCAATTTTCTATCCTGTGTTTAGATGATCTATCCACTTTATCATTTTCTCCATTAAACATATTTAAGTGTTTGATTTATTCTTTTTTTTTTTTTGTATTGCACCCTTTTTATTCATTTCTCATCTCTTTTGTCTTCCCTTTTTAGGTATTTTCATAGTGGTTACCATGTGGATTACAATCAACATGCAAATTTATAACAATTTAGCTTGCAATTTATCATCTCTAACATATGAAAACTTTGCCCCTATTCAGCCTCATCCTGTCTTTAAGTTACTACTTCATAAATTTTATCTTCATACACTATGTATTTTTTGTATCATGTAGAAAATAAGAGGAGTTACAAACAAAAAATACAGTACTGTCATTTATATTTACAACTACGGCTACCTTTCTAACATTCTTACCTTTTCCATATGTCTTTGCATACTGCAGTGCTTGAATTCATCTTGAAGGATTCACTTAAGCATTTTTGTAGGGAAGGTCTACCAGAAAATCATTTCCTCAACTTTTGTGTATTTGAAGAGTAGTTTTACTGAACATAGAATTTTTGGCTGACTTGAGTGTTTTTCTTTCAATACTTTAAATATTTTGTTCTAAAGTTACTGAAATGAGCTGTTAGTCCTATTGAGGACCCCTTGTATGTAAAACTTGCTACTTGCTTGTTTTCAATATTTTATCTTTTCAAAAATTGGATCATGGTTTATGTCTGGGATCTTTATGAGTTGGTCCTATTTGGAGTATTTTTTAAGTTCTTGAATGTGTAGCTCATACCCTCCCATTAAACTTACGAAGTTTTCAGTGACTATTTCTTTAATCTGTCCTGACTTGATAATTCTAATTCCTATTTCCAAATTCACTAATTCTTTCTTCTGCCTTCAGAAAGCTGCTGTTGAATTATTTTACTATTTTTTAATTTAAACTATTTTACTTTTTGGCACTAGAATTCATCTTTGGATCCTTTATTATTTCTTCTTTATTAATATTTTACTTCTTTAGACATTACTTTCCCAGTTTTCTTCAGTTCTTTAGCCATGACTTCCTTTAGCCTATTAAGCATTTTTCAGATAGTTAATTTAAAGGTTTTATCTACTAATTGCAGTGTCTGTGCTTCCTCACAACCAGCTGTCTTTTTTCCCCCCCATGTGAATAGGCCATACTTCCTTTTTCTTTTTATGCCTTGTGATTTTTAAAAAAACACAACTGTGGAGTTTGAATATTTAAAGGTAGCAACTCCGGGAATTAGATTCTCCTCATAACACTGTGCAGTTTGAATATTTACATGTGGTAACTCTGGGAATTACATTCTCCTCATTCCCCTGGGTTTGCTGGTGTTAATTTTTTAGGGCTCTACTTGTCCATTTGGTGAGTTTTCCAAACTATTTTTGCAAAGATTGTATTCCTTATGCTGTGTAGTTACCGAAGTCTATGTTTCTGTTTCATTATCTCAGCAGCAAGCAAGTGACCCGATAGAGGTTTTTTTTTTTTTTTTTTTTTAATATCTCTGGAGTTAAAAGCTAATCCTACTCTCTTAATTTGTGCTGAGTAGCTCTGAGTTGTGTTACTACAATAGCAAGCCAGACTACCCAGTACTGTGCCTTAACATTAATATTTTGCTTTTGTAGAACCCACAATTATCCCAAAGGTGCAAAATATCAAGGTTCCAAAAACAGAGCTGAGTCTGTCAGTGTTTGCCAGGTGATGGTAGCTTGAATGAGTGGACCTAGTATTCAGACACCTTACTCTGCCATTCCCAAGACATCACCACCATCTGTCTGATTATCTCAAGGTCTAAGGCTTGCCATTTATCTCTCTCTCTGAAGCATGAGACCCTGCTTGTGGGAGACAGTGTACATAATTTAGTATAATTTATCATCAAAACTAGATAAATTAATCTGAGATAATGGCTAATTCATAGATCAGCAGTAGCATTTCCACATAGTAGGGTAAGCTAAAGTATGACCTAGGAATAATAGTCACACATGCACAGAGCAATTTCTTTGCATTACTCTAGTAAGTTTCATTTGTCAATTGTAGAGATGCCTGGAAATGTGTTTTTGAGAACTGGAATATCATTATTATGCTTTAATTTCTATTTTGTAGAAATCTTGATATCCATTATGTTTTTGAGAGTAACAAAATGGTTAGAAATAAGTAAATATATATTTTGTGTGTCTATATATATATATATAGGAAATGTTGATACCTATTATATTTTTGAGGGTTGGAGAGACGTACATATATATACTAGCACATTTGGAAATAACTTCCATATATATATATATATATATATATATATATATATATGTATATATATTTACTAAGGCACCTGGTTTCCAAATCTATTTTAGTAAAATAAATAAATTGAAAGAAGGCATAAGAAGTGAAGGATCTCTTATAAGGCAAATTAGAAGCAAATACCAAGGTCAGTTTTATCCTTCTGTAGTAATATACATGATTTGTGGTAAATAGACCAATATAGGATTACATATCTACCTCACCGTAGGTATAGAAAAAGACTCCAGAAAATGAAAATTGTTATGTATATTCACCCTGAAAATGTTGAGGCAATGTGTATCCCCAAAGAAAGAGAGTACTGGCTACTTTCATCTCTCCATTAGAAACGTCTGACTCTTGTCCAAGTGTGAATACTTAATTCAAATAATATAAATTTGTTTTTAAAAATGTGGCATATACACAAAATAATTTGTATACCGTGTACATTTAAACAAATACCTGTGCCATAGCTTGAAGAAAACAATAAAATTTATATTTACTTTTAAAACAAGGATATTTAAGTCTTAAAAATTACATCTTTATAGCCTCTAAACAAAACTTAGCATTTTCTTCAATTATAAATTTAAGACTAAAACTATAAATGAAACCAACAGAAACTAAAAATGTTTTTATGGTCAATTGATATTTTTCCAGATATCTAAAAACCTCATTTATATTCATGACTTCTACAACATTGCAGTAGTTATCTTATAGTCTGGGCTAGAATGCATGTCATCAGAGTAATCTGGCCTCTTCTTACGCACATAGGCACTTCAAAGCCATTAGCCACCATTCAGGTAAAGCTGCATGTTCTCACATTGGTGATTTAGACACCTAAGCTTAGTTCAGTATTTCCTGTTTACAACTGTATGATCAGTATTTGTAAAGAGGTGAGAGAAGTGAGACAGTTCAAATGAGAATTCTAAAACTTCCAAGGCGACATTTTCACGATTAGGGTCTTCACTTCTTTAAAACCTTTTCCGGAAGCATTCTATAAAACTACTTACCAGATTGCAAAGAAAAGAAGTCCCAAAGCATTGGAAAGCCTTTATTTAATAAAGACATGTGTCCTGCAAAAATTTTCAAACTGGTTGGTGGCCTGGAAAAGGAAGGGAAAAGTGAATCATTTTTCAAATGACACTCTGTGTTCCCACTGATATACTTCCAACTTTTATGTATTTTCTAATCTAGCTAACTCCGCAATTGTTCATCAAGGTACTGCAGCTTCACTACTCCCCTTCTATGGTAGCTACGTCTTTAAAAAACATTATCATTATTATTTTTTGAGACAGGGTCTCTCTGTCACCCAGGCTAGAGTGCAGTGGTACGAACACGGCTCACTGCAGCCTTGACTTCCTGGAGCTAAGCAATCCTCCCACCTCATCATCCTAAGTAGCTGAGACTACAGGTGTGTATCAGCACACCTGGCTAATTTTAAAAAAATGTATGTAGAGACAGGATCTTGCCATTTTTCCCAAGCTGGTCTTGAGCTCCGTCTCAAGCTATCCTTCTGCCTTGGCCTCCCAAAGTGCTGGGATTACAGATGTGAGCCCCCATGCCTGGCCTTCAAATCTATATATTATTACTCTTTAGGTGTATGCTGATGCAATAAGATAACATTGTATCTCTTGCATGTCCATTTTAAAAACTACTAAAAGAATCAATATTTTAAAGGCAGGTAAAGAATGTTGCTTAAAGTTAGGATTAATAACAAAAAAAAATCAAGTGGAAATGAATGCTTCTGCTTCTTGTCACACATGGCGCTCCTATACTACTTGAAAAATCTTCTCACCTTTTCTACCTTAGCAGGAAATCAAGCTCCTCATATTATTGCTTTTTACAGATAGGCATTGGCATTAGAGATTCTTCCAACAACCCTGAAAGTTTTGTCAACAACCATAAAAGTCATTGGCTTTAGTATCTTAAAAATATTTTTTTCAGACCAGTTGCAGTGGCTCACACCTGTAATCCCAGCACTTTGGGAGGCCATGGCCAGTGGATCGCCTGAGGTCAGGAGTTCGAGACAAGCCTGGCCAACACGGCAAAACCTCGTCTCTACTAAAACATGTTGGTGCACACTTGTAATCCCAGCCACTCGGGAGGCTAAGACAAGAGAATCGCTTGAACACAGGAGACGGAGGTTGCAGTGAGACAAGATCACACCACTGTACTCCAGCCTGGGCCACAAGAGTGAAACTCCATCTCAAAAAAAAATTTTTTTTCCAAAAATGTGAACAGAATACATAGTGCTTCACCATCACACACACATACCCATTAACTTTTTTATTTTCAAGAAGAGAAGTCTCATTTGGACTAAAAGTTCTAGTGCAAATCTTATTTGGACCTGTCACGTGTGTCCTTTTTAAGGAAAAAAAAAACCTCACTGAATAAATATTATCTCTATATGAGATGTTTAAAGGCCATGTAAAGGCACAGCAACAAGGAAGACAGACTTTGCCGGAAGTCAAATCTAACAGCACCTGGATCTGGACTTCCTACCTCCGGAACTGTGAGAAAATACATTTCTGTCATTTAAGCTACCCAGTCCATGGTATTTTGTTATGGCATATCTACCTCACTAGCACAACTTCTAAGGCAAAGCAAGGTGGGGGACCCTCCTCTAAACAGACATCATGGCTTTTAAGAAAACTACTACCATAAGTGATAGGGCAATACATTAGCTACATTGAAAAAGATAGGTAGGTGGATAGATGCCTCCCAAAACACCATGAGTGTAAACCAATTCTAAATTAGGTTAATGACATACATTTTATATTATTTTTTGATACGGAATTGCATTCTGTCACCCAGTCTGGAGTGCGGTGGCACAATCTTGGCTCAGTGCAACCTCTGCCTCCCAGGTTCAAGCAATTATCCTGCCTCAGTCTCCCCAGTAGCTGGGATTACAGGCATGTGCCACCCGCCTAGCTAATTTTTTGTATTTTTAGTAGACATGGGGTTTCACCATGTTGGCCAGGCTGGTCTCAAACTCCTGACCTCAAGTGATCTGCTCACCTCAGTCTCTCAAAGTGCTGGGATTACAGGCATGAGCCACTCTGCCCAGCCAATGACATAAATTTTAAAAGCATAATTTAAAGACTTTTTTTTTTTTTTCTGAGACAGTCTTGTTCTGTTGCCCAGGCTGGAGTGCAGTAGTATGATCAGGACTCAATGCAACCTCTGCCTCCAGGACTCAGGCAATCCTCCTGCCTCAGCCTTCCCAGTAACTGGGACTACAAGTATACGCTATTTCCTGTATTTTTTTGTAGAGATGGGGCTCTCATCACGTTGCCCAGGCTCGTCTTGAACTCCTGTGCTAAATCAATCCTGCCACCATGCCCAACCAATTTAAAGCCTTTTATATGAATATAAGAGGTAGGGAATAGAAAGTGTCCAATACAATATTAAAGATTATGTTGAGGGTATTATCTATGTTGTACCATTATTTTCATATAAATATAATAAAATGCTATGCTCAAGATCTTTTCAATACACATAGCTGAGAGAGGATTAGTATTCAGGGAACCTAACAAAACTGCAAATCATTATAAAAATACTAAAAACACATATTACTGGTGGGATGGGTCTCTTAATTTGATTTAAGCAGGGTTAGCAAAATCAGCCACAAGAAAGTACATGGAAAATGTTTTGTTACTTAGGTTGAGGTTTGAGGTTACTCACCTGCCTTTTTCAGCATATCCAATATGGTTCCAACTAAAAGATGGCGTATTTGGGTATTTAAAATACAAAAATCATCAATGCAGAAAATTGGCAAGAATACCAAAAAATATTGTACAACATTCTTACAGTATAGTCTTACATTCTTAGCAAGAATATCAACAAACTGTTGATGAATATATAAATTAGAAAATCTAATGGGGAGAATAATTTGGCAACATATCAGAAATTTCACTTAGGCATATTCTAGTAACTAGGCTGTCTACAGATGTGCAATTACAAGAATAGTTATAGTACTGTCCAACAAATTGGAAACATATAAAAGATCATTTATAACACTGCTTCAGTGATATAAGGTGAATCAACGCAGACTACATTTGTTAACATGGATAAATTTCAAAACATAAGGTAAAAATCAGCAGAATGCATCATCTCTTATTAAATATATCATTTTAATTCTATATGTATAATTAAAAATGTGCATGAGTATGCACATGTCACGGAAAATATGCATGTGGTATAAAACACAAATTTATTGAAGTGATTCCCTCTGAGGAGGAAGGGAGACATCAAAACTATGCCTAGCATCTAAAAAATTATACCTGTTAATGTATTCACCAAGCAGGTGAAGTACATCTTAAAATTCATTATTTCCCTACAATTTTTGTCTCATTTTTGAATTTTTTAAAGATTACATCATCTACTTCATAGATTAAATTTTGTGAACCTAAGATATCACCTGTCATCAAAAACAAAGATTTACCTTTTATAGATCACATTTTTTAAAAGTATGAAAAAGCTAGGAAGTTAAACAAAGGGTTGGCAGTCGCTCCCTGCACAGTTGAAAATCTATGTATTAACTATTGACTCTGTAGCCACTAATAGGCTACTGTAATGAGAAATCTTGCCAATAACATACACAGTGAATAAACACATTTTGTATGTTGTATACTATGGTTATAGTAAACTAGAGAAAATATATTTATATATTTTCTGATTATCAGAAAGGTCTTCATCCTTGCCATATTCACAATGAGAAGGCAGAGGAAGTATTGGTCTTGCTGTTTCATGAGTGGCAGATACAGAATAAAATAGGCATGTATTGGACCGCACAGTTCAAACCTGTATTGTGTAAGAGTCAACTAGATTTATATTAATATACATCCATAGATTATACATATAATTTTTATTATATGTGCATTCATATTCATTCTTATATGTATTAACATACTAATTTTAACTTTTATCTCATAGAGCCATGCCCTAACAAGGGGACTTGCACCAAAAATGATAGAACAAAAGTATTTACCTATCAGAATTTTCCAAAAACTTTTAAACATAACAATAGAAACCCATTCAGAAAATTAATTTTGATGTAATTAGGTAGTTATTGAAAATGAAATCTTCAGTTCTATTCCTGGCAGCAATTCATTCATCTGAATTGATTTTTAAAACCACATCCTTGTCTTTGCCTTCTTTTGAGCTATGTGGATTGATTCCATTGGGTTTCCTTCCCAAGCTGGAGCCTCTCTATTGTCATCTGGTCATGGGTGTTATTTGCATCAGAATGAGATCAAGCCATGTATTCATGATAATCTGGAGAAAAGTGAGGGCATCCTCTGGGTGGTATCAGAAAAGTTGGAGGCAGCCCTGACTCCTATGCATTGTGAGATATTCGCCTCAATTTTGAGTTTTCTAGAATTAATAGCCTCTGTTTTAGTGAAAGAAAGATGGTCCTCAATACACTTGATAAATGTCTACATAGTGAGGATGAACATTTTGACTTGTAATAAAAATTGAAAAGGAAACATGCTTTTGAGAGAATATCCAGCAGCTATTGACCAAAAACAAATTTTCTCTTGCAGTGTAAATGACAATTTTTTTTTTTTAACTATGCGTATGTGTGTGTTTTGAAAACATTTCTGTATTGTGAGTTTATGGTGTTATGGATTACTTATTTTATGATTTTGCTTTTCATGGTATCACAGTGCTTTTTATCATAATAGCATTTCACACCAATCACTTTGAAACTGAGGACTCTAATTCCAACTTGTCAAAGACGAAGAGATGAAATGTGAAAACTGCCTGACAAGAGGCAGATATCTGTGCACCAAGAAATGATATTCACTACTCACTTTGTGAATCAGATGTATAAAATTACAGCTTCCATGGCAGTGATGGGCATTTGAGGCAATTTGTCTACAAAGGAATCTCAGATAAGCATCTTTAATAAAACTCATGTCTCCCCTGTTGGTCTGTACCTCATTCCACTGTAATCCTAAGATTCAATTTTATACAAATGCGTATATATCTAAACTCAAGTTTTATAATGGTATCTTATTTCTGTGTACTACAATATTACCATATGTATAGCCTTACAAGTATAATTTAAATATCAAGGCAGTATATCTACTCTAAAATCTTCTCCACATAACTGCACAGAGTTAAAGATTTGAAAGGGTCTGGCTAGAACTACGTGCTTTACTAACTTAATTGTGTATATGTACTTTCTTCATTTGTGACATACTATCAGATGGCTGTCCTTTAAATGCAAAATGTATCTTAAATAAATAGCACATAATGATTTTATTCTTCTTCAGGGTCTGCATGATGGTTAATATTATGTGTCAACTTGACTGGACCACCAGCTGTTCAGATACTTTGTCAAATGTAACCAACATATAATCCTTATTCTTAATACACCATCACTGTGAGCTGAGACTTTCTGCTAGTGTTTAGGGTAGATTAACAACATAAATATGTGGCTAAAATTTGAGAAGCATTTTTCTTGATTCAATATTTTTCCTCACACACATTTCGGTTAATCCAAGAAATCTCAGTTTTAAAAAGGTACTAACTTTGTTACTTTTTCAACGTTTTTTGAGAACACACTAAAAGACAATTCATTTTCTGTGAATTCTAATTTTCATGTAAACCAAAGACTTAAATTTAGAATACAGTCAAATCTGACTAATGCTGAGTAACTTGGGGAGAGATTTAATCTTTAAAAATTCACATTAAAAATAATTGTAAAACCAAAAGAAGGTAAGTAATACTCATAGGACAGTCACACAAACCCCAACAGCAGAATATACATTCTTCAAGAAAACCGTGAACACGTAATATGATAGATTGCTTTCTGAGCCATAAAACAGGTCTCAGTATTTTAAATTTACGTATATAATACAAGGTTTTGTTATATGCCTTCGGGGGATTCAATTAGAAATTAGTAACACAGAGATACTTGAAATATTGTAATGTAGACAGTAAATAACATAGCATTAAATAAGAAAACATGTCAATTTCTTTTTTTTTTTTTTTTTTTTTGAGGCGGAGTCTCGCTCTGTCGCCCAGGCTGGAGTGCAGTGGCCGGATCTCAGCTCACTGCAAGCTCCGCCTCCCGGGTTTACGCCATTCTCCTGCCTCAGCCTCCCGAGTAGCTGGGACTACAGGCGCCCGCCACCTCGCCCGGCTCGTTTTTTGTATTTTTTAGTAGAGACGGGGTTTCACCGTGTTAGCCAGGATGGTCTCGGCCTCCCAGAGTGCTGGGATTACAGGCTTGAGCCACCGCGCCCGGCCAAAAACATGTCAATTTCTAATCTTCATCTAAAGCAGTGCTTTGAGACATAGATTACAGATTTGACATTTTTAAAGAAATAGAGCTCATGTTAATTAGAAAACAAATTACAATTAAACAATAAAATAAAAAACAGAAGAATGGGAAGATCGGTAAAGTTGATAAGCCAGGCTGATTAAAAAATGTGAGGAAAAACCACAAATATCAGGAAAAAGGAACATGGCATCACCGCAGTTCTTATCAGCGTTAAAGATGTCTGTCAATAAAGTCCAAATTTTAGATGAAATGGCAACTATCTTAAATGACAGCAAGTACCAGACTCACTTAAAAGGTAATATATAACCTAAATAGCTGTATATCAAAGTAAACAGTGATGGAAGAAATTAGAATTTTAGGTAAAACATTCATACAAAGAAAACTCCAGTTTCAGATGATATCCCTGGGACATTCCACCAAACATTGAAGGAAGAAACGTTTCCAATTTTACAATTTTGTCAGAAAATAGAGTTGCAGAAAGCATTTTCAAACTCATATGAGGCCAACATTAACCTGATACTGAAACCAAAGATATAAGAAAAGTGCACAGCAACATGTTTCATAAAAATAAATACAAAAATTTGTTAAGAAAATTAAATCCACTGATACATAAAAACATAATGCATCATGATTAATTGCAAGAATGTAAGGCTATCTCAATAATCATACCATTAAATTAATGAAGAAAAATACATAACAGTAATCTCAAGCATTTAACAGAATTGAATCTCCATTTATGGTAAAACTCTCAGCAAACTAATAATATCAGCAAAATTTCTCAACCTGATAAAAGGCATATACGATAAAACATTTAATGTTTAAAACTGAATGCTTTTCCTCTAAGATCAAAAATGTAGAAAGGATGTCTGTTTTTACCTCATCTATTAAACATTACATTGGAGAATTTATGCAATAAAGTAGGAAAAAAGTTCATCTCACATTAGAAAGCAAAGATTAAATCTGCATTTAGAGGTGGCATGATTGTCTATGCAGGAAATCTTAGGAATCTACCAAAAAAAATGTAACTAGTACCTGTGTCTAGCAAGTTTGGAAGATATGGAGTATTTGTATATATAAGCAACAAACAATTAGAAATTACAGTAGTATTAAAATACATAATATTTAGCAATAAATTGAACAAAAGGTATGAAAGTTCTCTGAATTGATAAAATTGTTAAGATTTCTAAGAATATAGAGCTATATCAAACTGATTGATCAAAATATTGCTTCAAACAGAATAAAATACCTAGGAATCCAACTTACAAGGGATGTAAAGGACCTCTTCAAGGAGAACTACAAACCACTGCTCAGTGAAATAAAAGAAGACACAAACAAATGGAAGAACATTCCATGCTCGTGGATAGGAAGAATCAATATTGCAAAAATGGCCATACTACCGGAGGTCATTTACAGATTCAATGCCATCCCCATTAAGCTACCAATGACTTTCTTCACAGAATTGGAAAAAACTTCTTTAACGTTCATGTGGAACCAAAAAAGACCCCGTGTTGCCAAGACAATCCTAAGCCAAAAGAACAAAGCTGCAGGCATCCCACTACCTGGCTTCAAACTATACTACAAGGCTACAGTAACCAAAACAGCATGGTCCTGGTACCGAAACAGAGATAGAGACCAATGGAACACAACAGAGTCCTCAGAAATAATACCACACATCTACAGCCATCTGATCTTTGACAAACCTGAGAGAAACAAGAAATGGGGAAAGGATTCCCTATTTAATAAATGGTGCTGGGAAAATTGGCTAGCCATAAGTAGAAAGCTGAAACTGGATCCTTTCCTTACTCCTTATACGAAAATTAATTCAAGATGGATTAGAGACTTAAATGTTAGACCCAATACCATAAACACCCTAGAAGAAAACCTAGGTAATACCATTCAGGACGTAGGCATGGGCAAGGACTTCATGTCTAAAACACCAAAAGCAATGGCAACAAAAGCCAAAGTTGACAAATGGTATCTAATTAAACTAAAGAGCTTCTGCACAGCAAAAGAAACCACCATCAGAGTGAATAGGCAACCTACAGAATGGGAGAACATTTTTGCAATCTACTCATCTGACAAAGGGCTAATATCCAGAACCTATAAAGAACTCAATCAAATTTACAAGAAAAAAAAACAACCCCATGAAAAAGTGGACAAAAGATATGAACAGACACTTCTCAAAAGAAGACATGCATACAGCCAACAGACACATGAAAAAAGGTTCATCATCACTGGCCATCAGAGAAATGCAAATCAAAACCACAATGAGATACCATCTCACACCAGTTAGAATGGCAATCATTAAAACATCAGGAAACAACAGTTGCTGGAGAGGATGTGGAGAAATACGAACACTTTTACACTGTTGGTGGGACCGTAAACTAGTTCAACAATTGTGGAAAACAGTGTGGCGATTCCTCAAGGATCTAGACCTAGAAATACATCATTTCACCCAGCCATCCCATTACTGGGGATATACCCAAAGGATTATAAGTCATGCTGCTATAAAGACACATGCACACATATGTTTTTTGTGGCACTATTCACAATAGCAAAGACTTGGAATCAACCCAAATGTCCATCAGTGACGGACTGGATTAAGAAAATGTGGCACATATACACCATGGAATACTATGCAGCCATAAAAAAGGATGTCCCTACAAAGGGACATGGATGCAGCTGGAAACCATCATTCTCAGCAAACTATCGCACGAACAGAAAACCAAACACCACATGTTCTCACTCACAGGTGAGAATTGAACAATGAGATCACTTGGACACAGGAAGGGGAACATCACACACTGGGTCCTATTGTGGGGACGGGGGAAAGGATGACATTAGGAGATATACCTAATGTAAATGACCAGTTAATGGGTGCAGCACACCAACATGGCACATGTATACATATGTAACAAACCTGCATGTTGTGCACCTGTACCCTAGAACTTAAAGTATAATAATAATAAAAAAAAAAAAACCTAAGTAATGGCTGGTAATATATAAGTAAAATTACTGCATGGAAAAATTAGAAAATGAAACATTTCAAATAACAGAAACAATCACCTCTAAAACAAGAAACAAAAAGAAAACATATACAACAAATAGGAATTTAGTATCCTAAAAGGTGCATTTTATAGACATAAAACAGAATTCAAAATTTCAGTATCTCCTGAAAAAAACAAGAAGATATAAGACAAATTTTAATTAAAGTGACAACAAAGAAATAGATTTTCTTTTTTGTAAGGAAAGTTTTCTGCAGTCAAGTTTAGTAGATAATTGCTATTTAAAACCCATATACTAAATATACTAAAAGTAGCCACAATGCAGTCCACAGATATGACTAAGATATGCCATTTTTTAGTTTTACATGAATTATGATTTCCTCTGTGATGGATTTCAGATTCAAGGAAAGATATTAGTCACCTGTATGCCATACAGTCTTCCTTACTTAAATATGTTGCCTTAATTAATTTCATCAATTCTTTGGGGTAGGTATTTTACTTTCTACTTTGTAGGTGAAATTTTGAGAAACAGCAAAGTTAAGAGTTATGCTCAAGATCACAGAGATAATAAATGTCAAAGCCAGATTTAAATCCACTTCTCTCTGCCTCTGTGTCCAGTGTTCTTTCCATTTTTCTGCTGAGAAACTCAGTCTATTATACTCTGTAAACTGTAGATTTCATTGATATTCATGTGTAAATAACTACTTTTTAAAAATTTAACTGAGTTGTGCATGCATTAAATGCCAGCAAATGTCATAAACATGTCAAGAAAAAGTTAAAGCAGAAGGTTATCATGACAACCTCTGAAACTGAATTCTAGGTTGAGTAGACAGGGACACAGCTGAAAATAAAATAGAATTTTAGTTTGTGCTTAGGGTGGAGAAAGTTGTAAGAAAACAAATTATATCCTAAAAAGAGCAGGATATAAAACTGAAAAATTATAAGTTTTTTTGGTCTGTTTTTTAATGTCCATCAAAGAGCTGAGGTGGCAAAAAAAGGTAGTATGAAATAAAAGCCATAAAATGACAAATTTTTCTCAGGAGATATGACATCCATGGCTGATTTCATCCTTAGCAGAAGATAGGAAGATAAATTGTAAATATCCTTTTAGTGTAACTTAGGTGTTGGCACAGTGGTTTAGAATTCCCAGGAACCCCAAACAAAAGGAGTCAGTATTCCCTGCCAGCATTTTTTCTGGAATCTACACTGTGTGCTCATGAGACAGATTGTGGGCAGGGTAGAGTAGCTGAGAGAGATTTCTCCTGAGGCATAGGCACAGCAAGTCAGCCGAAGGCAGGCAAAAACTGAAGAAAACTCAAATACTTAAATCTCATACTGATTTTGAGTCTTTTGGCATCTGCAGCTAGGATGAAGGACAGAGAAAACACTGCCTCTTTTAAGTACAGACATACAGAGCCCACTCAAGTCTAAAGTCAGGGTGAAAAAACTTAAAGAAATTCTACAGGTACACACTGGACCTTATTCTGAGTACAATGAAGCAGGCAACTTTATTACGGTAGTCAGGAGACATGAAAGAGTTGCACCAATTGAGGATCAAGACTATGGAGTTTGTAGATGGCTGAGAATCAGACAGAGAACTAAGACAAATGTACTGGGTAATATTATTTTCCATAGTTTACCTATATGTAAAATATATAAAAATAAGAGTAGTAAAAAATTGGCACTACAAACTAGAAATCAATCATTGCTGAAAAATAATAATAGAGATGACCCGTTACATGGATAGATATACATCTATTGAGCAGATGACCCAATATTAAGAGGTCAGTCTTCCCCAAGTTGCTTTATAATTCAATGTTATTATAATGAAAATACTTTAAGGTATTTTTGTATTAATATACACATATAAAATTTGTACAAAACTGCAAATAATATATCAAAATAATATTGAAAAGAAAGAATATATATTGAAGACATATTACCAGATTATAGAACTACAGTAACTGAGAGAGAATAGTATTGGATAAAGGACATACAAAGAGTTCTGTGGAAAGAGCTTCAAGAGTCTCACCCGTATTGAATGAATGAAGAATGCCAAAGCAATGCAATCAGTAAGGGAATGTCATATTAGAAGTGATTTGAAAACAACGTACTCTCTACATAAACATTTACTTTAAAATAATACTGCAGACATAAAACTCACAATTCAAACAATACATTTATGGAAGAAAATTCTTTGAAAGGTTGGGACCCTAAAGTCAAGCAAACATTTTTAGAAGGGGCTCCGATTGCTAATAAAAATAATAAATTAGACTTTACTGTCATTAAAGTCCTTTACGCATCCAAAGTGATTACATAGTAAACGAATGCACTAGCCAAAGTTTGTGAAAATGTATGTGTAAATACACACCTAAGAACTCATAAATGGAATATATAAACAACTCATGAAATTCGATAATAAATAGACTAGCAGTAGAAACTAAAATAGACAAATGACTTGAAATACGCTTTACAAAAGAGTATGTAGAAATGGTTAAAGTACTCAACATCATTAATCATCACTGCAAGAAAAATTAAACCTCAATGACATAGTCCAATACCTTCAGCCGAATGGTTAAAATACAAAAAGCTGGGCAGAGGACCCAAGATGGCTGACATCTTCCACTGAGAGAGGAACATCTCCCACCAGAGACTGGGACATTGAGAAGACTGGCACACTTTGAACAGACCTTTAGAGGACAGAAATTGAGAGTGGATAGACTAAGGATGCAGATGCTCAGCTGAAATGAGAGGTAGCAGGGAACTCTGCAGGGGACTACTGAGCACAAGAACTTCTTCCTGGTCTCTAGAGACTCCTGGGGAAGGGGTAAGTTGAATAAGTGAGGAGTATCCCACTATTGCTATGGACCTCTAGAATCCTGGCATCAGCAGATCCCATGAACACCACAGAAACTTGAGCTGGTAGCGAGAGCTACTTAGAGAGACAGTAGGAGCAGTGCTCCAGCCTGCGCAGAGTCCAGAGGGTTTGGGGCAGCATTGTCTGCAGTGGAGCATGGCCAGCCAGAGATACACATCTCCCAAGACTTACCATGCTACTTTAAGAGACTTTAGCCTTGGGATGACTATCAGACCTAGACAGAATAGGGTGGTCTTGTCTATGAGACGGGGTCAGTTCAATCTGAGCACCACCCTATCTCCTGACCTCTCCAAGGGCCCCAGCATGGCCATGGCCATGGCCATGAAGCACAGCCTCAGATGCCCAAGCAGGGTACTTTCTGAGGGCCCTCATCATAGCTCCTTCACCAGCAGATGGCAATGGATTATCAGAGCTCTCCAGCCAACTGGACCCACCGATATGCACCAGTTCCTCTGCACCCTCCCCCGGTACAGCACCCCCAGGCCCCGCCCCACTTTACCTGCATGCACTCACCCATGGCCACACCCCCTCTGGTTTGCCAGGGCACGTACATGTGGACCTCTCCTCCCCTCCCCTACTGGCATGCATGTGTGTGCACAGCCCTCTGGTACCACTGCACAAGCACACCCCACTGTCCCCATGCCCTCTTGCTGATGCACAGGCACCTAGCTGCACTGCCATTGCTAGTGCCACCATGCACATGAATGCCGGAAGCCCTTCCCTATCCAGTGCCCCACCCCTGCCAAGCTACGACTGCCACTGGAGCAAGCACACACAGGAACAATCGCAGCCCCACTGCCATTAGTGTCCTGCCCCAGCCAATGCACATGCAACTTGCTCTGCTTCGGTAACTGCTGGCATGTGTGAGCAAGTACAAGATCCCACTGACCCAATGAAACTCTTTGCCTGGCAACACCCATTGGAGTCTCATGGCAAGCAGACCAGGAACACCTCAGCCCCTCCAGTGCAGCAGGTTTCTAACTTCTAGGGACCAGAGACCAAAGCCAGGGTTCTGGTGCCAGCCACTCAGAATTGGAGCATACAATCCAGGCGTGCCAAGTTCAGCCTTGGCCCCCTAAAATCTTCCAGAAACAAAGTCAGTTGACTGAACTCATATTATATATACCACAATCAAACCCCCCAGAGCATCAAAGAAGATAACCACTAAAAACAATATCCACAGGAGAGCAATATCAAAAATGGAAGGAACATCATCCTACACATGTGAGGAACAGTACAAAAACCTTGTCAACTAAAAAAGCCAGACTGTCTTCTTACCTCCAAACAACCACACTACTTCCCTAGCAGTGGTTCTTAATCAGGCTAAAATGGCAGATGTATAATTCAGAATATGGATATGAACAAAGATCATCGAGATTGAGCAGAGCATTGTAACTCAATCTACGGAATACAGTAAAACAATTCAAGAGCTGAAAGACAAAATGTCAATTTTAAGAAAACACCTAACTGTACCAATAGAGCTGAAAAGCTCACTTCAAGAATTCCATAATACAATTCCAAGTATTAAACAGCAGAATCAACTGGGCTATGGAGAGAATCTCAGAGCCCAAGAACTGTTTCTCAAAAATAACTCAGAACATTTTTTAAACAATGAATAAATATAACTTATGAGAAATATGAGATTACATAAAAACATTAAAAATATGACTCATAGGTATCCCTGAAAAAGGGAGAGAAAAGCAAGCAACTTAGAACACGTATTTGAGGATATTATCCATGAAAACTACCCCAACCTCACTAGAGAGGCAAACATTCACATTCAGAAAATGTAGAGAACCTCTGTGAGATTCTATGCAGGACGATCATCTCTAAGACGAGACACATAGTCATCAGATTCTGAGACTGAAATGAAAGAAACATGGTAAAGGCAAATAGAAGGAACAAGTCACCTAGAAAGAGAACCCCATTGGGCTAATAGCAGACCTGTCAGCAGAAACCCTGAAAGCCAGAGGAGACTGGGGGCCCATGATCGATATTCTTAAAGAAAATAAATGCCAGTGATGAATTTTATATCCAGCCAAACTAAACTTCATGAGCAAAGGAAAACTGAGATCCTTTTCAGTCAAGCAAATGCTAAGGGAATTCATTGCCACCAGACCTGTCTTACAAGAGGTCCTTAAGGGAGTGCTAAACATGGAAAGGAAACACCATTTCCAGCCACCATAAAAAAACACACTTAAGTACATAGAACTTTGACATTATAAAGCAACTAACTACACAGTCAAGTCTGCATAATTACCAGCTAACATTTCAATGACAAGATCAAATTCACACATATCAATATTAACTTTAAATGTAAATGAGCTACATGCTCCAATTAAAAGGAACAGAGTGGCAAGCCTGATAAAGAAGCAAGATTTACTGTGTGCTGTCTTCAATAGACACATCTCAAATGCAAGAACACCCATTGGTTCAATGTAAAATGACAAAAAAAAAATATACCAAATCAAATGGAAAAATGAAAAAAGCAGGTATTGCTATTCTAATTTCATACTAAACTGACTTTAAATGAACAATGATTTAAGAAAAACACTCATAAAAAGAACATTACATAATGACAAAGGGTTTGATTCAATAAGACCTAACTATTTTAATTAAAAATGCACCCGACACAGGGGCACCAATATTTATAAAACAAGTCCTTAACATCCTAAAAGAAACTTAGATAACCACATACTGGTGAAATTCAACACTCCCTGGTATTGGACATATCATCAAGGCAGAAAAGTAACACAGATATTTGACATTTAAACACAACACTTGATCACACGGCCCCAACAGACATCTACAGAAGTCGCCGCAGAAAAACGAGAGAGTATATACATTCTTCTCATTTACACATGCACATTCTCTAAAATTGACCACACAATCAGTAATAAAACAATTCTCAGCAAATTAAAACAACAACAACAACAACAACAACAACAACGAATTTATACCAATCACATTCTTGAACTATAGCACAATAAAAATAGAAATCAATACTAATAAAAGTGCTCAAAACCATAAATTACATGGAAATTAAGCTGTTCCTGAATGACATTTGTATAAACAAAAAAATTAAGGCAGAAATCAAGAAATTCTTTGAAACTAATGAGAACGAAGACACAACATACCAGAATCTCTGGGACACAAATAAAACAAGAGGAAAGATTATAGCACTAAATGCCTAAAAGTAAGAGAGACCTCAAGTTACCAATCTAATATTGCATCTAGAAGAACTAGCGATACAAGAGCAAACCGACCCCAGTGCCAGTAGATGAAAAGAAATAACCAAAATCAGAGCTTACCTGAAGGAGATGTGAAAAACATTAAGATCAACAAATCCTGTCTTTTTTCTTTTTTTTTTGAAAGAATAGATACTGGTAGACTACTCAATTAAAAAACTTTGTAGAGACTCTCTGTTTTCACTCAACATGTAAAGAGCTTATAAGTTGCCACTGTACCCAAACAACAAATAAAAGGCTGAAGAAACTAAAATTAACAACTCTTTTAGATCCACAGGAGAGTGGGGTCACAGGGCAAGCTGCCTCCCCCAGTTGTACAGACAGACAGGCAAATACAGGAAGTTCTGACTTACTGAGCAGGCTCAGTAGTGGAAAGCACTGCGGAAACAAGTGTTGGGGTAGAAAAACCTGGACTAAAATTCAAAAAGTTCTGGACACTCATTGTGGACAAGTTTGGGAATTAAAAATTTCAGTCATGGGAGTCCTATATTTTGTGAGTTTTACCTTGAAAATCACAAACAGGTTCTCAGTAAGTATCACAGGGAAATTGTTCTGTTATTCTGATGAGGCTGAAGAGGAATCATTCGAGATATGTCATAGCATTTTGTTCTTCTTCAGAAGTTTTGCTCTCAACAACAACAACAAACCCTGTTTTTAAAATGTATTAACTGCTGGTGTTTTATCAGAGCCTAGCTGAACTGGGGAAAAAAAAAAAAAAAAAAAAAAAAAAATACACAACTCCAGCCCACTATAGCCAAACTTTTCCACCTGAAATGAAAAAATAAGAGCAGAATACACATTCTTCTAAAGCTCACATGGAACTTATACAAAGAGTGACCACAATCTGAGTGAAAAAATATACCTTGCCAAATTTAAGAATAGAAATCATGTAATATCTGCCATCAGATTACAATGGAATGAAACTAGAATCAATAACAAAAAAAAAAGGAAAATCCCAATATATGTGAATGTTAAAAAAACAAAGTTCTAAATAATACATGGTCAAAGAAAATCTCGAAAATATTTAAAAATCATTTTAATTATATGGAAATGAAAACAACTTAAAAAAATGTGTGGGATGCAGTAAAAGTGCTTGAAGAAAACTGTACAACATATTTAAATTATGTATTATAAAACCAGAATGATCTAAAATTAATCACCTAAGCTTCCACCTTAGAAAAAAAGAAAAAGAAGAGAAAATTAAGGTACAATGAAGAAAAGCAATAAGATAACAAAAATTGATAAAATTAAATAAGAAATACAGAACAATCAATGAAATCTAAAGCTGTTTCTTTGAAAAGACCAAAAAATTAAAAAGCCTACAACAATGCTTATTAAGGTAAAAAGAGAGCAGATAGAAATTACTCATATCAGAAATAAAAGGTTATATTATTGCAGATTCTATGAATCTTAAAAGGATAATAAAGAAATATTATGAATAATCCTATGCCCACAAATTTGATAACCTAGATAAAACAGACCAATTCTTTGAAAGCCGTAATCTTCTGAAGCTCACTCAAGAAAAAATAGATGCTTTGAACAGACCTATATCTATTAAAGAAATTATTAAATAATCTCCTGAAGCAGAAAGCACCAGGCCCATATAGTTTCATTGGTGAATTTTACCAAACATTTAGGAAGAGATTAAACCAATTATCTATAAGTTCTTTCTGAACATAAAAACAGGGAGAATAACTTCTTAACTCAGTCTATGAAGCCATCATTATCTTAACACCCAAACCAAAAACAGTACCAAAAAACTACATATCAATATCTCTTATGAACACAGATGTAAACACTTTCAATGAAATATTACCAAATTCAATATAACAATGTACAAACATAATGATATACCACAGCCAAGTACAATTTTACTCAGGTATGCAAAGCTGATTCAGTATTTGAAAATCAATTAATATAATCCATCAACAGGCTGAAATAGAAAAATTACATGATCCTATAAGTACATATACAAAAAAAATCTGACAAAATCAAAAACCTGCTTACAACAAAAATTTTCGGTAAACTTGGAATAGAGAAGAAAATTCTACAACTTCATCAAAAATAACTACAAAGAACTTAAAGCTAACATCACACTTCATGGTGAGAAGCTAGAAGCTTTTCTACTAAGAACAAGTCAAGAATATTTCCTCCCACTACTGATTTTTGACATTTTCCTGGAAGTCCTAGGAAATGCAGAGAGACAATAAAATAAAATGTAAAATACATGGATTAGAAACATAGAAATAAAAATAAAAATGCTGGGTATTTTTTTTTTTTTTTTTTTTTTTTTTTTTTTTTTTTTGCAGAAGACTTGCTCATCTATATATAAAATTCAAAGTAACAAAATATTCTGGATCTATTATATGATTATAGCAAGGTTTCAGAATACTAAATTAATATCAGAAAGTTAATTGCTTTTATATATACTAGCAATGAACACATGGAATTTGAAATTAAAAAACACAAAACGTAATACCATTTACATGAGCATCTCACAAAAATGAAATACTTAGGAATTTACCTGAAAAGATAATGTATGTCTAAAAGGAAAACCATAACATTGAATGAAAGAAATCAAATAAGGAATAAACAGATGGAGAACTATTCCATGTTAATAAGGAAGAATCAATAATGTCAAGTTGTCAGTTCTTCCCAATCTGATCTACAGATTCAATGTAATCTCAGGCAAAACCACAGAAAGGTGTTTTGTCAGTATTGACAAACATTGTATAGAAGGGCAGAAGACCCAGAATTGCCAACAAAATACTAAAGAACAACAGTGGAGGACTGATATTACCTGGCTTTAAACCTTTCTATAAAGCTGTAATAATAAAGACCCTTTCTATAAAGCCATAATAATAAGTACCCTTTCTATAAAGCTATAATAATAAAGACCCTTTCTATAAAGCTATAATAATAATGAACCTTTCTATAAAGCTATAATAATAAAGACTGTGTGTTATTGATGAAAGATTAGACAAATAGATCAATGGGGCAGAATAAAGGGCCTCAAAATAGATCTACATAAATAGAGTCAACTGATCTTTTCAAAGGAGAAAAGGCAATCCAATAGAAAAATGATAATCTACTCAAAACACGGTGTGGGGAAAACTAGACATCACATGAAAATGTGTGGGGGGGTGTATATACACACATGTGCATGTGATATTTAGTATATAACACATACACACATATTTTTATGTACATATTTTTACAGACCTTATACCCTTCCAAAAATTAACTCAAAATAAATCATAGATGTAACTGTAAAATGCAAAATGATAAAACTGCCAGAAGCTAACATAGGAGGAAATTGAGATGACATTGGGTGCAGTGCTGACTTTGTATATACAACACAAAAGGTACAATCAAGGAAAGAAATAAGAAATAATTAATGAACTTCATTAGAAGTAAAAACTGCTGCTCTGTGAAAGATAATGTCAAGAACACAGGAAGGAGATCCACAAATGGTGAGGAAAATATTTGTCAACACACATAATAAGAACTCTTAAATCTCAACAATAATAAACAACCTGATTAAAAATTGAACCAAAGACTAACAGACTCCTTACCAAAGAGACGCAGAAGAAAAACATGCATAAGAAAAGAGGCCCGGCCGGGCACAGAGGCTCATGCCTGTAATCCCAGCACTTTGGGAGGCAAAGGCGGACAGATCACCGGAGGTCAGGAGTTTGAGACCAGCCTGACCGAAATGGAGAAACCCCACCTTTACTAAAAATACAAAATTAGCCAAGTGTGGGGGCACATGCCTGTAATCCCAGCTACTCAGCAGGCTGAGGCAGGAGAATCGCTTGAACCTGGGAGGTAGAGGTTGCGGTTAGCCTAGATCACGCCATTGCACCCCAGTCTGGGCAGCAAGAGCAAAACTCCGTCTCAAAAAAAAAAAAAAAAAGAAAGAAAGAAAAAGAAAAGAGGCTCCATATCATACGTCATCATGAAAATGCAAATTAAAACAACGAGATACCACAACACATTTACTAGAATGGCCAAAATCCATCACACAAAAACTACATCTGGACATTTACAGCACCTTTATTCATAATTGCCAAATCTTGGAGACAACCATGTTGTCCTTCAGTAAGTGAAAAATAAACTCTGGTGCATCCAGAAAAAGTAAAATTTTTGTTGTTAAAAACAATTGAGTTATCAAGCCATGAAAAGACATGGAAGAAACTTTAATGCATATTACTAACTGAAAAAAGCCACTCTGAAAAGACGACATAGTCTATGATTCCACCTGTATGACCTGGCAAAGGCAAAACTATGGGGATAATCAGAAAGATCAGTGGTTTTCAGGAGCTAAGGGAAAGATGGGAGGAATAGGAGAAACACCAATTTTCAGGGTAGTACAACTACACTGCATGTTACTCTAATGGTGAATACATGTCACCATACCTTCTTCCAAACCCATAGAATGTGAACTCTAATGTAAACTATGGACTTTGAGTGATAATGGTGTACCAATGTACGTTCACCAGTTGTAACAAATGTATCACTCTGGTGATACATGTTGATAAGGGTAGAGACTATGCACTATAATGTCCTTTCGATTTTGTTGTGAATTTAAAACTGATGTAAAAAAAGTCATAAAAAGACTTCTATAATAGTTGTAAAAAAGTCACAAAAAGACTTCTATAATAGTTTTATAACACTTTTATTCATAAAACCCCCAAAAGATACACTCTAATACACATGCACTTAAGAATGGACAAACAGAAGAAAGGGGTGGAGCAAGATGGGAGAAAATATTGCAAACTATCACTCTGATAAGGGAGTAATCACCAGTATATGTAAGGAGCACAAACAACTCTATAGGAAAAAAAATCTAATAATCCATTAAAATAAGCAAAAATTTGAACAGATATTTTTCAAAAAAAGACATGCAAATGGCAAATGGGCATATGAAAAGGTACTCAACATCATTGATCATCAGATAAATGCAAATCAAAACTCTAGATATCATCTCACCCCAGTTAAAATGGCTTATATCCAAAAGACAGGCAATATGACATGCTGGCAGGGATGTGGAGAAAAGGGAACTCTTATACACCGTTGGTGGGAATTTAATTAGTACAACCACTGTAGAAAACAGTTTGGAGGTTCCTCAAAAAAACTAAAAATAGAGCTACCATATGATCCAGCAATCTCACTGCTGGGTATAGACGCAAAAGAAAGGAACTCAGTATATCAAAGAGATAATCTGCACTCTTACATTTGTTGCAGCATTGTTTACAATAGCTAAGATTTTGAAGAAACCTAAATGTCCATCAACAGATGAATGGATAAAGAAAATGTGATACATACGCACAGTGGAGTACCATGCAGCTGTAAAAAAGAATGAGATTCAGTCATCTGTAATAACATGGATGGAACTGGGGATCATTATGTTAAGCAAAATAAGCCAGGGACAGAAATAAAATCATTGCATACTCTCAATTATTTGTGGAATCTAAAAATAAAATCAATTGAACTCATGGACATAAAAAGTAGAAGCATGGTTACCAGAGACTTGGAAGGATTGTGAGGGTTGTGGGTAGAAGGCAAGGATGATTAATGACTAAAAAAGAAAACATATAAAGAATGAATAAGACCAACTATTTGAGAGCACCTCATAGTGACTATAGTCAAAAATAACTTAATTGTATATTTTAAAATAACTAAAGAATGTAATTGGATTGTTTATAACGTAAAAGATAAATGCTTGAGGGCATGGATATCCCATTCTTTACAATGTGGTTATTTTACATTGCATGCCTATATTAAAACATCTGAGGTACCCCATTATATACCTACCAGGTATCCGCGAAAATGTTAAAATATAATTTTTTTAAAGAATGGATAAAGAAATACAGCCATGTCATGAAATACTATTTATATGCTTATTACTGATTTGCATAATGACATGGATGAACCTCTAAACATGTTAAGGGAAAGAAGCAAGATACTAGATAATACACTGAATTATTCCATTTATATGAAGTTTTAGAAGAGCAGAATTCATCAATGATAAAATAAAAAGTGATTTCCAAGTGTATGTGTCGAGTGAGCATAATACCAAACTTTGTGGGACGATAGAAATTTAACCTAATTTAAGATTTGTTAAACACTTCACCCCAAAATAGTAGAACACACATTTTTGTCAAGAATTCTTAGACCGTAATAAAATTAAACCAAAAATAAATAACATATGAACAGAAAATTAAGTCCAAATGGAAATTAAGTGGAATGAAAATGAACCATATCAAAATTTGTGAATGTAGTGAAAAGCACTGCTCAGAGAAAAATGTATAGCATTACATACTTACATTGAGAAAATAAAAATATTCTCAAAACAGTATTCTAAGCTTCCACCCTCAAGAAACTAGTAAAGGGAGAACAAATAAAACTCAAAGCTAGCAAGAGAAAGAAAGTAATAAATAACAGAAATTAATAAAATTTTGCTCTTCTAAAACAAAAATAACTGAAAAAAATTAATGAAACCAAAGCTGTTTGGTTGTCAAAAATAAAGAAAAAAAAAAACACTGGCAACAAAACAAAATACAAATTTGGCTTCATCACCATTAACAATTTCTGTGCGTGGAATAGCACTATTAAGTGAATGAAAAGACAACCTGCTAAATAGGAAAAAAGAATTTGCAAATTACTTATCTAATAGGAGGTTAATTTCCAGAATATACAACGAAGTCCTACAACTCAACAACAAAAACCAAACAAGCCAATACAAAAAAAAAGGACTTGAATAGTTCATTGCTCCAAAGAAGATATGCAGATGGCTAATAAGCACATGAAAAGATGCTCAACCTCACTAGTCATTTGGGAAAAGCAAATCTAAACTTCAATGAGATGCCTCCCCACACAAAATAGGTTGGCTATTATTAACAAGAGAAAACAACAGGTGTTGGTGAAGATGTGGAGAAATTAAAACTTTTGTGCTTTGTTCTTGGGAACATAAAATGATGCAATTGCTATGGAAAATAATTTACATGTTTCTCAAAAAAATAGAAGTATCTATGATCCAGTCATTTCATTTCTAAGTGTATATATTTGTACACTAACATTCATGGCAGTATTATTCACAGCAGCCAAAAGATGGAAACAACCCAAATATCGTTCAAAAGATAGATGAACAAAATGTGGTATATATACAATGGAACATTATTTAGCCTTAAAAAGAATAAAATTCTGATACACGCTATGACATGAATAAAGTTAAAGGCATTAGGCTAAGTTAAATAAAGCAGACACAAAAGGATATTTGTATTATTATGCTTATGTGAGGTACCCACAATAGCCAAACTTTTAGAGACAGAAAGTAGAACCAATGTTACCCTAGGCTTGGTGTAGTGGTAATGAGGAATTATTGCTTAATAGGTAGAGAGTTTCTGTTTGCTGTAATAAGATGTTCCAGAAATGACTAGTGAATACTTGTAAAACATTGTGAATGTATTTGATGCCACTGAATGGTATACTTAAAACATAAAAAAAGGTTTTTGATATTTATATCTTACAATAAAAAATATCATTTAGCAAAAATATTGTATTTTTCCAGTTTGACAAAATTGGTATATTTCTTTGAGCTGTGAAGTATCTTTGAAATACATTGTTATTGAAAGATTACTTAAATGTACACATAATTATAATTTCTATTATATTACATTTATGTATCTATTTGAATTTATATGCAGTAAAATATGTCTTAATTGCACAGTCCAAACATATTTGAAAAAAATGCATGCATCCATGTAACTCACATAAAACATTTCTATCATCCCACAAAGTGTCGTGTTATGCTCACTCAACACATAAACTTTGAAATCAATCTATTTTATCATTGATGAATTTTGCTCTTCAAAAATTTATCTTAGAAAAATATTTATTTTGGTTATTGTTTCAATATTTTACAACTGTTTAACTTACCTGTGTCCTTATGTTTAAAGTGAGATTTTGTAGTGATAACATATTGGATCTTGATTTGTAATGCAATTTTACAATCTCTGTCTTGTAAGTAGTTTTTATGGCATTTATACTTAAGAGTGCTTATTAATATCATTGAATTAAAATCTACCATCATCTCCTTCTATTTTTCTATTATTTATTCTTCATCCTCTGTTTTCCTGTCTTTCATGGTTAATTAAGGAAATTTTTAGGATTTTTAAAATCTACTTTATTGGTTTACTAAGGCTGTCTTTTACAATATTTATAGTGGTTGCTAAAATATTTAAATTATGTCTCCTTAATAAATGTTTAAATTATGCCTCCAAATAATACTATACTGCTTCACGAATAGAACGTAACAGTACATTTGTGCATTCCCAAATCTATTCATCTTTTGCATTACTTGTGTCATGTATTATGCATTGCTGTTATTTTTGTCTTAGTTTATCTTTAAAAAAATTCTTCATATAGATTCAAGTTACAGTGTTATGTTCCTTTTGCCTGAAGAATTTCTAAAATTTCTTGCCGGTTTAAACATTTATTATTGGTCTTCTGACAAGAAATTCTCCCAGGTTTAGTTTGTCTAGGAAAAGTATTAATTTTCATCTTTCAAAAATATTTTTGCTTTTTATAGAATGATAGGTTGGCAGTTCAGTTTTCAAATGCTTTTTCTTTTAGTACTTTAAAAATGATATTTTATTTTTATAACTGGCATGATTTCTGAAGAGAAATTCTTTTATCATTGTCATCTATATTCTTCTATCTGTTAGAAATTTTTCCCTTTTTCTGCTTTCAAATATTTTGGTGGTGGTGTTTGGTTTGTCATTTTTGTTTTATCCTGCTTGGTGTCTTCTGGGATTCTTAGAACTTTGTTTTTGCATTTGTTTTTAATTTTGAAAAATTCTTAGCTGTAATTTCTTCAAATATTTCTCCTTCCTCATTCTTCTAGCTTCTCCTTCAGAGATTCTATCACATATGTGTTACTGTTTAACAATGGCCTGGAAAATTGTGATGTTGTATTTTTCTTTTGATAACTTTTTTTATACTTTTAAAGTCAATTCAATTATTTCTATAAATCTATCTTCAAACTCACAGATTTATTTCCTTTCTACATCAAGTCTACTGATGAGTAAAACAAAGACATTTTTTCTGTTTTCCCCTATTACTAGTTGACTCTTTCTCAGTTCTTTTTTCTAAAAATTTATCTGATTTTGAATGTTGTTCAGCTTCCCATTAGAACCATTCACTTAATAATCATTACTATTCTGATCCCATTTCACATAGTTCAACATCTTTGTCATATCTGCATCTGTTTCTGATTCTTACTCTGTACTTCATTGAGAGTCTGTCTTTTGCAGTTAGTTGTTTAATTTACTGCTCGTTAGCCTGGACATGGGCAGGGAAAAAAAGGAGACAGTTATGTGATGCCCTAATTTTGCTTCAAACATAGGAAGGCACCATTTCTCAGGGTACTAGGGGTGTAGTTACATCAGTACTCCTGCCTCTGCCCGAACTATAGTTCTTTGACCAAACTATATTTCTACCCTTTTATTAGTAGTAGAGGGGATTTTTCGGTTTACTCCTCTAGCTGCAATGGGCTTTCTCCACTATGCTAATGGCCTTCTTTTCACAGATTCTGGCTTTTATTCTGTAAGAGAGATGGGGGGAAGAATTTCACTGGAGTTTTGCCTTTCCTGCAATGGCAGTTCTTTTTCTTTCTGATTTTTGCATCCCGAGGAAAATTACCTCAAGACTCTCCCAAGTTTGTCAGTGAGTGCCCAGTGGACTTTACTGACCAAAAGCTAACAACAACAGTATGTAGGCTACCTCTGTATTTTTGGACCTCAGAAGTTTCACTCCCTTTCCACCAATTCACCAGTCTCCCAAACTCAAATGTTCTAAACCATGTCCTGCCAACTTTATTTTTCTAGTTAAAACAGTGTTCCTGTCTGCCACTGATCTCCCTGGTGGCTGTTAGTGTCTACTTAGCTTTGGTGCCAATTGTTGTCCAGCGATCTTGTCACTCAAATGTGTTGGAAAAATAGTCATGGACTTGTTATTTGTCCAACTTTTTGCTTTCATTGTAATTTTGAAAACAATGTAATTTCTAGTTCTATAATTTCCTGAGTAGATTCCAGAAATATAAAGTATTATTTTAGTATGCCAAATTTGTCATCTTTTGTTCACAGCATTTGTGTGTAGTAATGTCAGGATATGGAATAATATGGATCTGTCAAAATTGTGGAAAACTGGAGCTCTCAAAATAGTGATTTGGACAGAAGAACAAAGACCAAATATACATTTTTCTGTTTCCAAAAGACCCAAACTTAAGCTTTATATATGACCTGCTTTCAGTTCAGAAAGCTTTGTGTCTTAGGATAGAAATCATAAACTGAGGATGTCTATTTGCTTGTTGCCCCTGGAGGCTCTAGCAATTTTCACTTGTGGTTCAGAAAGAAAACAAAAAACAAACAAAACCCATGTTTTATTGTTTTCTTTGCAAGGACTAAACTTTTTATAGATATGTCTATTAAAAAACCAACCAACCAACCAACAACAACAAAAAAAAAAACCTCTTTTGTAACTCTCTAGTTAAGTTTTTAAGAAGTCCCTGCCTTGCTGATTCATTTTCAATGATGACATTCTCCATTCAAATTAACTTGGAATTGGCATTCCAGAAATGATCCAAAACAGCAATTTTTCTTTTTTTCCCATGGGAACAGATGTTCTCATATACCTAAGAGAATAATCCAAAAAATTAAAATCCTGGTCAGATTGTGTCATGATATATGGGGAAAGATAAGATTTACACACACACACACACACACACAAATCGTCAGTTGCCATTCTCACAAACACATTATTTTGTAAAAACTTAAAAATCTTAGCAAGATAAAACAACAGAAAAACACATTTGGATTTGCTTATAAACTTAAGGGAGGAGACTACCCCTCATATTGTCTTATGCCCAATTTCTGCCTCCAAAGAAAGAAGAAGTAAAAACTAAAAGGCAGAAATGAAATCCACAGGCAGACAGCCTGGCGCTGTGCCCTGGGCCTGGCAGTTAAAGATCAACCCCTGACCTAACCGGTTATGTTATCTATAGATTCCAGACATTGTATGGAAAAACATTGTAAAAATTCCTGTCCTGTTCTCTTCTGATCTGATTACCAGTGCATGCAACCCCCAGTCACGTACCCCCTTCTTGCTCAATCCATCATGACCCTCTCATGCAGACCCCTTAGAGTTGTGAGCCCTTAAAAGGGACAGGAATTGCTCACTCAGGGAGCTCGGCCCTTGAGACGGGAGTCTTGCCGATGCTCCCGGCTGAATAAACCACTTCCTTCTTTAACTCAGTGTCTGAAGAGTTTCATCTGCGGCTCGTTCTCCTACAGACTTAAAACCAAACTTGCACCAAGACTTTGCTAGATAAAATACAAGACAACCAATTAAATTTGAATTTCAGATAAACAACAATTGATTTTATTTATATAAGTATGTTCCATACATTTTATGAGACATGTCACAGTAATATATGTTTATTTATATATTTTAAATTATATATGTACAATTTAAGGATGAAATAATACTTTGAATATTCTTGTACAAAATTTGTATTATTTATCTGAAATTTCAGCTTAATGAGGCAACCTATATATTTATTTGTTAAATATTGAAACCTTAATTTAAAAAATAACTAAGTCTTGTATCATTGCCTCAATGAAATGTTAAACCCCTAAAATGTATCAGCAAGGTTTTTGAAGTTTTGAGAAGACACAGCCTAGAAGTAATAGATTAAATACTACCCCAGAGTATTTAACAACATAAGTTTTTTTTTTTTTTTGAGGCGGAGTCTCGCTCTGTCGCCCGGACTGGAGTGCAGTGGCCCGATCTCAGCTCACTGCAAGCTCCGCCTCCCGGGTTTGCGCCATTCTCCCACCTCAGCCTCCCGAGTAGCTGGGACTACAGGCGCCCGCCACCTCGCCCAGCTAGTTTTTGTATTTTTAGTAGAGACGGGGTTTCACTGCATTAGCCAGGATGGTCTCGATCTCCTGACCTCGTGATCCGCCCGTCTCGGCCTCCCAAAGTGCTGGGATTACAGGCTTGAGTCACCGCGCCCGGCCGAACAACATAAGTTTTTTACTCTAGTGAAGACTCTCTCACATCATAAAAAGTAAAAATTCTCTCCTAACAGAAGTATGTTTTTCTGAATATAACTTCTACATTAATTACCAGGTTTTAACTTAGGTAGTTGGTAATACATGATAATAGACTATCCTTTTCATGGTAAAAATAGAATACAAAGTACCAAAAAATAGATAAGTTATTTGCATTTTAGTTTTAATTTTAATAAAGAATGTTAACCTAGTAGGAATATGAAGTATAACCTCAAATTTAAATATGAATATCAATAAACAGGTGAGTTTTGCAAATAAAGATTTTCTACTCCCTTATGTACACACAAACACAAAGCTAGAAGTATTATAAGTTTTTGTAAAAGAAAATTGAAGCTTATTGAAAGAACTGTCTGTTTGGAAAGCTGAACTCTAAATTATATATATATTGATTCATGTGTAAATAATACAAAGTTGAAAATGTCATAAATTTGAAGATGTCAATTGAATGTGGTTTGATTTTTAGCCAAAAATACTGATACATTTCTGTATATAAAACAAAAATACATATGAATTAAATTGTGTTCAAAAATGTTTTCTAACAGATTTGAAGTTGAAAGTTAAAAATAACATTTGATTTCACAGAAAGAAGCCACAGGTCAAAGAAATAAGAGATTTAGGCCCGAGCCTAGGTTCTTAGAAAAACAAAGTGGAAGCTCTCTGATTCTGAAATAATGAGGGGTTGAGTTTAGGACCTCTGTCCTCATTAATAAAAACATGTTCTTAACCACTTTTTTCCTAAACATTAATTCTAATTTGGAGTTTTCTTTTTAAGGGGGCAGGTAGGGAATGACCGGAGTCTCACTGTTGCCCAGGCTGGCGTGCAACGAACGGCATGATATCAGCTCACTGCAACCTCCGCCTAGCGGGTTCAAGTAATACTCCTGCCTCAGCCTTCTAAGTAGCTGGGATTACAGACATGCACCACCATACCCAACTAATTTCTGTATTTTTAGTTGAGACGGGGTTTCATCATGTTGGCCAGACTGGTTTTGAACTCCTGGCGTCAAGTGATCTGCCCCCTTCAGCCTCCCAAAGTGCTGGGATTATGGGCATGAGCCACCACGCCTGGCCTGGAGTTATCTTAATCAATGTCCTTGATACTTAAATAATGTTTTAACTAAATAATTCTATGATAATAGACATTTTATCAGTTTACCTTATGCCGATTTTTATGTTTGTTTTTGATTTGTAGTTATGAGTTTATTGCAAAATGTGAAATATTTAATTCCATATACAAATTTTATTTTCTTCACAAATACTAAATTGCTAAAGCTATATGTAAATGTCATGAAAAACACAGGATGTTAATTTCAATTTCAATGTGTTAAAACTGCAAACAAGGGCATCATGTGGAAAATGGTTTTACAGGGCTTAATCCAAAAATCATATGAATCTACAAGAGTTTCCACCATTTTTTTCTGGTTTGATGTAATATTTCTCTATTAATATATTTCAAAATTTGTTGAACCTATTTTACGTTATAGTTGTATTTTATAACACTTTTTATTTGCTTGAATCATTTTTAAACCCATAAATTAATAAGGTTATAGATGTTTATACTTATTAAATGATGTCTGAGAAACTCAATTTTTACAGCAGACTTGCCCATAATTTATGTGGAAATATTAATAATAATAATAAAAAACTGAATTTTGACCATGAGAGAAAAAATTAGTTCAGGCAAAATTTAAAGAGCCTAAATTAATATGCTCTTTATTAATAATATGGAACTCTAAGATATTAGCTACCAGCTTGATTCCCTGCAGAAAGGTAAAGCTATAACTGGTACTAGGTCAAGAATGCTAATCGAAATTAATTAGATTTGTATATTATAATCTTTGTTATAACAGATGGCATAATTTTGTAAACCGATAAAGGATTGTATGTAATAAAGAATTTTAGCTCACAAAAGAACAATACATATTTTAAGGTTGTAATATTAAGATATGATTTGTTAGAGATAAAATAGCAAAAAATATTTAGATTTTTATATTACTAAAAAATAACGGGAGGCAGAATATATTCATTTGTAAATCTCTCTCACACACTCTCTGACACACACACACACACATATATATGCACAAAGAAAGAGACAGAGATCTCACTGAAGATTGTTAGATGTTGGAGAATGAAAGTTATCCAAGTCTTAAAGTGGACAGGTAGAGTGAACCTTCTTCTCTAAACCAGGGGCTATCTACACCAAGAAAAAATGAGGGACTGAGAGACTCTGCTTTCTAGGAATAGAGCTGTGGAAGGTCAATGCCTCAGAAGAGAAAAGAACTGGAATCAAATGAAAGTGAACCAAACTATGCATCAGATACTTATCTAGCCTCTCATATAGAAAAAAATAATTTGAATAAACATCTAATGTGTTAAACAGTACTTAAAAACAAGGAAGTACATAGAAAGGACTAAATTCTATTCTGTGGTTCTAGTTTGGTATAAATGTCTTGTTTTGAAACTAATGTTGGCATTTTAATTGAAGAAGAAATATAATTATACAGTTTGTTAGCAACCACTACTTTCAGAAAAATGGAAAGAGAAACAACTATATTATCTAATATTTAAATAGAAATGATCAATATGACTTTACAAGAGTCAAAATAGTAACACATTTCCTCTATTTTTTTTTTCCACTGAAGTGTCTCAAATACTGTTATTCTATAGTATTCCCCAGTGCCTAGATTCCATTTTTCTTCAAATATTTTACCAAGAATCTCCAGAGTTCTCCAGATAAATATTTATTCTCTTTATTTCATATTTGAGGCAGGAGAACATGAAGGAGAGCTAAGTACAACCTGTTGCTCCAGAAACGAAGAAACTTTCAAAGACTATTCAAGTCATGGCAAAAGGACATAAGAACCAATCTAAAGCAAACCGCCACTGACCAATACTGAGATATTTTGAACATAAAATATACAGCAATGACTGTAGCTAATTAACATGTATACTCATCTGAAAATCCATGAACCCATAATTAACGCATTTATTTTTAACAGGATAAATCATCCTACACAAAGTAATGACAAATTCCATGGGGTCTTAAGGTCTTTAAGGTATATTTTTAATACTTATCAAATTTATAGTTTTCACATAAAAAGAAGGAAAATATTTATACACCTTGAGTTCCTCAGCTGAGTGAGAATTGGAGACTCCCTAATGATAAACTGAACCATCTAAGAACCACAATGTTAGCCCAGGAAAGTAAAACCAAGATCTCTGTGCTAATTGCAATTTTTAACTTTTAGAATAAATGAAAGGAAAAGTGTGTGTGTGTGTGTGTGTGTGTGTGTGTGTGTTGAGGACTGATTTTCTCATTATTTACATTATCTCTGAATGCAAACAACACACACCCATATGCACACACACACGAGACACATGTATATATCTATCATGTATTCATAATGCATTATTAACATTTCTTCTCAAGGGTTTCTGTTCTTCGCTCTCAACATCATAGACCCTTGTGGAGAGTTAGAAAAGGCAGAACTTTTCTACATGTAGCAAATTCCTATAAGCAAGAATAAAACTATCATGAGCTCCAAAGACACTATTATTCTCATGTTTTCTTCAATATGGCATTTGAACTGTACCACTCACCTCCCAATGCAATCCTATATGGTACTTCTCTGAATTGGTGTTTTACATTATCAGAGAACACATAAATGTGACTCTGCTGGTTAAAGAAAAATACACACCAAATATTTGGTGATTTTAGTGCAGACATTTAGGGTCACTAAAGGTCAGATAAGAAGTGTATATCTTGGAGTTACTGGATTACAAAAAATATGTTCAAAGCAGAGTTGGAACATGAGGAAGAGCTTGATGGGTGGATAGAATTGGGCTGAGCTGAAAAGACTGGAGGGCACTTAATATTGTAGGAAGAGAGTAAATAAGGAGTCCGAGCTTGTGGTGTAAGCGTTCTCAATCTGTGGAATGGTAAAGAGAACAACCTAGCCAAGGTGAAGAATATATGGTGTGAGGAAATAAAGTCCACCTAAGTGGGAACACACAGAAGCCAGTTATTCAGGCTAGTTATAACACTTGTGTTTGGCAGAATTTAAATGCTATCAAGGAAAATGGAAGTGTTATAATTTTAAAAGGGTAAGTTTCAGTTAACATCTGATGGGAGATTGTCAGCATATGGAAACTCGAGGTGGACTAAACAGGACACCTTATGTTTATTTGGGGAGCATACTTCTTTTTTTCTGGTTGATCCTTAGTTGCACCGTGGGATACAAACTGGGAAGGTGATGGCTCTTGACAAGTCCTGATGGGTTTAGACTGACTGCTGGAGACGCTATGATTTGACTTTCTGAGTTTCTTATGTGAGTCAGAATTCTATTACCATGAATAGCCTGGCCAGTGGTTGTATGTGTATTCGGTCTCTCTGTTGTGAATTATTGAAAAATTAGTTTGAATAGAAATGAGGTGCCTTAAGAGTCAAGAGATCTAACTCTGATAAAGAAAATGTATTACATATACACCACAGAATACTACACAGCTACAAAAAAGAATGAGATCTTATCCTTTGCAGGGACATAGATGGCTTTGGAGGCCATTATCCTAAGCAAACTAATACAGGAACAAAAAAACAAATACCACATGTTCTCACTGACAAGGAAGAGAACACATGGACGCACGGAGGGGAACAACACACACTGGGGCTTGTTGAAGGGTGGAGGTTGGGAGGAGGGAGAGGATCAAGCAAAATAACCAGTGAGTACTAGGCTTAATACCTGGGTCATGAAGTAATCTGTACTACAAACCCTCATGACACAAGTTAACATATGTAATAAACTTGTACTTGTACTCCTGAACTTAAAATAAAAGTTAAAAATAAATAAAATAGTTGTTTTGTTTGATCCCTTAAAACAAAATGAATTGTTAACTCTTATGCTTGCCTACGGGCCATACTGTTATTATGTAAGCAAAGGGATGTTGCTTTTTAGAACAACAAAATAATCAGATGGTTCTTTGGATTGTGAGAACAGGGCGGGAAAAGACTAACATTACTTTAAAATAAAAATAATTCAAGCAGAATTCTCCCATAACATTTGTTTAGCCTAAAGGCATAAGGGTCTTCTATCTATTCCCCATCATTCTAACTATACTGTCTAATATGTAGTCAAACTTGAATATTTGCTATCTGATCACAGTTTTTTACCCTTTGACCAGCAATTTTGTTGTCATTTGAACACTGTCAGATTATCTATTCTTACAATTCTCACTAAAGGTTTGAGTCACCACAGACAAAGTACAGTTGATCGGTGTTACACTGGAATTTGTTTTATCTTCGGATGATTCAAAGCAGTCCTCGTTTTCCTTCTGTTTTCTCGAGAAAACAGACTTTTGAGAATTTCTACTTCCATGTCTCAAGACATAAAAGGAAAATAAAAACCTTTAGTGGAAAGTTTCATGAGGAATGAAATTTCAACTACTGGGAGAAGCCAATGTCTAGATTCTCTCAAAATTTTATTTTTCAAAAAATTATATTTCTCACCAATACAGATAATCATTCCCTTCCTACATCAAAAAGAAACTTTTCACAAAGGATGATATAAGAGAGGTAGTACCTAATATCCATGTATGTATTTTTCCTGCTATATAGACATGATCTTAAAATTTTTCATTATCCTGATTTGTTCCTTGAAAGAGATAAAATCCTAAGAAAAATGCTTTTAGAGAACTCAGAGGATGTGTTTTTTTTTTTTTTTTTTAATTTAATTGTATTTATTTATTTTTTTTTAAGAGACATGGTCCTCTCTTTGTTGCTCAGGCTGGAGTACAGTGGTGTGATCACAGTTCACTATAACCCTGAACTCCTGGAATCAAGTGATCCTACTGCCTCAGCCTCCCAGAAAATGGTCAGATGCGTGTCACCTTGTTTAGCTAATTGTTATATTTTCTCCTATAGAGACAAGGTTTCCCTGTGTTGCTCAGGCTGATATCAAACTCCTGGCCTCAAGTGATCTTCCCCCAACTCAGCCTCCCAAAGTTCTAGGATTATAGTCGGGAGCCCCTCTGCTAGGTAGGCCAGGTTGTAGTTTTCAAATCTAGATATGGCTGAGTTACTTTTCTTGACAGCTTTATGTTTGTCATAAAGGAATATTTGTGTTATGTTTATGTCTTAATTAGAAATAATTCCATCTCATTTATTACTGAGGATGACTAAACATGAGGTTGGCTGCAAATAGTCTGGAAAACTGAAGTAACTACAGAAAGTCAAAAACAGGAAAGAAAACCAGGATATGCAGAACTCATTTTTAAAAGTAAGATTCATTTAGTTGTGGTTCCGTTTAACAGGAGGTAATGGTGGGGCAAGAGAACATATTCATCTTTTAGACAAAACACAGCAGTTTATGACGTCCTGGAATTGAACATACTCTAAATTGAACAGGACAAACATCAAGACTCCAGGTAATCTGGTCAAGTAAATCAGAGCCTTAGCTCTGGATAAACGTGGATAAACGTAGAGTTCAAGAAAGAAAGGCAGATATAACCTACAGAGTTTTTTGTTTTGTTTTGCTTTTAGTTTCAGAAAAAAAAAATGATTTAAAAACGCTTTTGATAAATACTAACTGGGAATCCAATTGGAATGAAAATGGCAAGTACCACTCAGGACCCTTCAGCCCCTGCACAGCAAGCTAGGATTAGGGATGGAGCTTCAAGCCTAGTAGTAAACTTGAGTACTAGATGGAGAATCCAAATCTAAAATCCAGTTCTCCCAAGGTGGCTTCCATTATACAAATAGTACATACTGGGTTTAGAGTGTCTCCAGTGCATACCAAGAGGATGACTGGGGAGGTATCTGCTCTGGGTACAGAACATAAAAAGGTATATAGTTTGATAAATTATTTTATTAAATAAAAAGAATAACAAAACTGAAATTCAGACTGATTTTATGATCACCATACATTAGCAATATCAGTTAATACTCCTCCTTGGTCAGGCTGACAGTTCCTAATGCCAACTCCCCCTACCCACCACCTTTGTACACAGCATGGTCCCTGGGTACCTAGAAGGCATACCATAGTAGACAGTAGATCCTGAACCTATAGGCAGAAACATTTAAAATCCCTAACGTTTTGGAATATCAGGACTAAAACTCTTTATGTTTTCTTATTTGTCATGCTTTGCTTCAGGTACAGGAAGAATACAGCTTTCAGTGCCTCTAGCTATAAGAAATTAAAGACAGAATGACCAGGACATTCCTTTAAAGGTTAAAAGGAAACCAGGAAAACCTATCATCTCCCAGTGACTTTAAGTGAGTGAGAAATAAACATTTCTTAAATCAAGCCACTGAGATTTGACAATTGTTACAGACGCTAATAATTTCAACCTTGTTCAGTATATTCCTGAGTGTGGTGTACAGAAGTCCCTCTGCCAAAAATAGATACTCTTTTCCTCTACCTTAAGAAGCTAATAATTTCAGCCTTGATCAGTACATTCCTTAGTGTGGTGTACAGAAATCCCTTTGCCAAAAATAGATACTCTTTTCCTCTACCTTGTTTGTCAGTGTATGTATGTGCACGTACATGAGAATGAATGAGGCATACATAGGGAAAATGCGAGACACATTACCAAACTCCAGCAACAATAACCTAAATGTGCCCAGAAGTTCCTTCTCTCTCCATTTATTTTTGTCAGGGTACAGGGAAGAGGGGGAGTGGACTCAATTTTTAACATATCACATAGCCTAGCCGGTGAAAGCATACGTTTTGAAAACAGTCTACCTATAGTTGAATCCTGGCTGAGACAACATGCAAGCTCAGTATTGTCTAAACTCAAGACTCACCCTCTTTCTACATTGCTTCTCCTTTCAAATATAAAATTCTTATTAGTAGACTTGCAGGAATGCTTGAAGGTAAAGTAAATACTTTTTCAGCAGAGGGACAATGAGAGAAACCAATTATAAATAGCAATGTCTCCTGAAAAAACTAGACTTTTAAATGTTGCTCAGGCTCACTGGTATTACAAATAAAATCAGCTGAAATATGATGATACTTAGCTGTAGGATTGCTATAAAAACTTTAGGCTTCACAATTTACTGTTAAAATTCATCCCATTTTCATCTCAAAGCTGTTGCAAATACATAGCTGAATGAATCAGTCAGTTGTTGATTCTCACTGTGGAATTCAATAGTACATTTGCAATTATATCAATGCAAATTTTTCTGAAACATGATGTTTTTCCTTAGGAAAGTGCAGACTATTTTGGTGGTTTCTTAATATTTACACAAACATGTACATCTGTATATGCACTGATACATCCACTGAAAATTTTAATCAAACTTTATATTATACTTCTAAAAATTGTCATTTTGTATTAATGAAAATATGAATTGACATCATTTTTTTCTGTTCAATTGCAAAGTATCTGGCAGCAAGCATCTGAAGTATGGAAAGATCATTATATTTCATATTTTTCTGGTATATTTTTTATTTTTCTATGATATCCAAAGATTATCAATGCCAGTGAATAAATTAGGAAAGAGCTAACAGATCTTTAAGCTATATATTTTGGGCTAACAAATCTAATAATGTTAACTTCTATAATTCCTTTGTATCATAATTTCAATAACACACTGGAATTGTTCATAGTATTATAACAACAAATCAACCAGTAGCATTTGAATGCTTGATAGGACATTTATTACAAAAAATAGATTAAAATGTTTTTACTGAGACATAACTCCTTTACCCCTTCATAAAGAACATGTCTGTTAATTTTCAACCAAAGTGTTAATGGAGAGGCATGTTTTGCTAGACGGTTTGCCTATTACTTACTATCAAACACAGAAGTAGTATTTATTTCTAAACACTCTCACTGACTTTATGACCTCAAAATCTTTAAATAGTTATTACTTAAAAGGAGTAACCAATAAACAAGGATGAATTGCTTCTTTGTGTTATTCAAAATTCAATGCTGAACCAACACTTTGGGCAAGTAGATGAAAAGAGGTGAAGGAAGCCAAAATATTTTATTGCAAAATAGATTTTCTTCACATAGTTCAAGATGGCTACTTATAATAGCTTGATATGAAAGAATATCTAAAAAGCTGGGGGGTTTTCTTGGTTTCGGGGGATGTTCGCATCTGTAGATAATCTACATTGAGGCAGCCAGACTTTCTCTGAAGCAATTCCTTGTCCAACCTAGGAAAAATTAACTGACACTTTGACACCTCTTGTATTAGTCTGTTTACATGCTGTTGATAAAGACATACCCGAGACTGGAGAAAAAAAAAAAGTTTAATTGGACTTATAGTTACACATGGATGTGGAGCCTTCAGAATCATGGTGGGAGGTGAAAGGTACTTCCTTACATGGTGGCAGCAAGAGAAAATGCGGAAGAAGCAAAAGCAGAAACCCCTGATAAACCCATCAGATCTCATGAGATGTATTCACTATGATGAGACTGGCACAGGAAGGACTGGCCCCCATGATTCAATTACCTCCCTCTGGGTCCCTCCCACAACATGAATGAATTCTGGAAGATACAATTCAAGTTGAGATTTGGGTGGAGCACAGCCAAACCATATCATTTTGCCCCTGGCCCCTCCAAATCTCATGTCCTCACCTTTCAAAACCAATCATGCCTTCCTCAAAATACCCCAAAGTATTAACTCATTTCAGCATTAACTCAAAAGTCCACAGTCTGAAGTTTCATCTAAGACAAGGTAAATCCCCTCCACCCATAAGCCTGTAAAAGCAAAAGCAAGCTATTTACTTCCTAGATACAATGGAGGTACAGGTATTGGGTAAATACAGCCATTTCAAATGGAAGAGATTGGCCAAAACCAAGGAGTTCCAGGGCCTATGCAAGTCTGAAATCCATTGGGGCAGTCAAATTTAAAGCTCCAAAATGTTGGGAGGATGAGGCGGGCAGATCACAAGGTCAGGAGATCAAGAACATCTTGGCCAACATGGTGAAACTCAGTCTCTATTAAAAATACAAAAATTAGCCAGGCATAGTGGCACATGCCTGTAGTCCCAGCTACTCTGAAGGCTGAGGCATGAGAATGTCTTGAACCTGGGGGGAGGAGATTGCAGTGAACCGAGATTGTGCCACTGCACTCCAGCCTGGGCAACAAGAATGAAACTCCATCCCAAAAAAAAGCTCCAAAATTATCTCCTGTGACTCCGGGTCTCACATGCAGGTCATGCTGATGCAAGAAGTGGGTTCCCATGGTCTTGGGTGGCTCTGCTCCTGTGGCTTTGCAGGGTACAGCCTCCCTCCCAACTGCTTTCATGGGCTGATATTGAGTTGATGGGAACAGGCCCCCAAATCTGACCATAAACTGACCCGAAACAAAACTGGCCATAAACAAAATCTCTGCAGCACTGTGACATGTTTGTCATGGCCATGACGCCCACGCTGAAGGTTGTGGGTTTACCAGAATGAGGGTAAGGAACACCTGGCCCACCCAGGGCAGAAAACCACTTAAAGGCATTCCTAAACCACAAAATATAGCATGAACGATCTGTGCCTTAAGGACATGTTCCTGCTGCAGATAACTAGCCAGAGTCCATCCCTTTGTTTCGGACCATCCCTATGTTTCCTGTGAGGAATACTTTCAGTTAATCTATAATCTATAGAAATAATGCTTATCACTGGCTTGCTGTCAATAAATATGTGGGTCAAACTCTGTTCGGGGTTCTCAGCTCTGACGGCTGTGAGTCCCCTTATTTCCCACTCCACACTCTATATTTCTGTGTGTTTGTCTTTAATTCCTTTAGTGCCACTGGGTTCAGGTCTCCACAACCAAGCTGGTCTTGGCATTGAGTGTCTGCAGCTTTTTCAGGCACGTGGTGGAAGCTGTTGGTGGATCTACCATTCTGGTATCTGGAGGATGGTAGGCCTCTTCTCACAGCTCCACTAGGCAGTGCCCCAGTAGGGGCTGTGTGTGGAGGCTTACGACCCCACATTTCCCTTCTGCACTGCCCTAGAAGAGGTTCTCCATGAGGGCCTCCTCGCTACAGCAATATTTTGCCTGGGCAGTTTCCATACATCTTCTGAAATCTAGACAGAGGTTCCCAACCCTCAATTCTTGAATTCTGTGCACCTGCAGGCTCAACACCACATGGAAGCTGCCAAGGGGCTTCCATCCTCTGAAGCCACAGTCCAAACTCTACATTGGCCCCTTTTGGCCATGGCTGGAGTGGCTGGAACACAAGGGATGAAGTCCCTAGGCTGCACACAGCACAGGCACCCTGGGCCCAGCCCACAAGACCACTTTATCCTCCAGGGCCTCTGGGCCTGTGATGGAAAACACTGTCATTAATGTCTCTGACATGACCTGGAGACATTTTCTCCGTGGTTTTGGGGATTAATGTTAGCCTCCTTGTGACTTATGCAAATTTCTACAGCTGGCTTGAATTTCTCCTCAGAAAATGAGTTTTTGTTTTTATTGCAGTCAGGCTGCAAATTTTCCAAACTTTTATGCTCTGTTTCCATTATAAAATTGAGTGCCTTTAACGGAACCCAAGTCACCTCTTGAATACTTTGCTGCTTAGAAATTTCTTCTGCCAGATGCCCTAAATCATCGCTCTCAAGTTCAAAGTTGGACAAATCTCTGGGGTGGGGGCAAAATGCCCCCAGTCTCTTTGCTAAAACATAACAAGAGTCACCTTTGCTCCAATTCCCAACAAGTTCCTCCATCTGCATCTGCGACCACCTCAGCCTGGATTTTATTGTCTATATGTCTATCAGCCTTTTGGGTAAAGCCATTAAACAAGTCTCTCGGAAGTTCCAACTGTCCCATATTTTTCTGTCTTCTTCCGAGCCCTTGAAACTGTTTCACCCTCTGCCTGTTACTCAGTTCCAAAGTTGCTTCCACATTTTCAGGTATCTTTTCAGCAACATCCCACTTCTGGTACCAATTTACTGTATCATTCTATTTACACACTGTTGATACAAACATATCCAAGACTGAGAAGAAAAAGAGGTTTAATTGGACTTATAGTTCCACATGTTGGGGAGGCCTCAGAATAGTAGCAGGAGGTGAAACCACTTCTCTCACATGGTGGCGGCAACAGAAAATGAGGGAGGAGCAAAAGCGGAAACCCCTGATAAATCCATCAGATCTTGTGAGACTTACTCACTATCACAAGAATAACAAGGGAAAGACGGGGCCCCATGATTCAATTACCTCCCATAACACAGGGGAATTCTGGGAGATACAATTTGAGATTTGGGTGGGGACACAGCTAAACTATATTATCTCTAAAGATCTGAAAGAAACATTCACCATCTACTTTCTCTGAGGGCTGCTACCTGTGAGGTTTCATCTATGTAACAAGATCACCTTTGCTAGCCAGGCCTCCTCTACTCCCTAGCCCATAACCTGCTTTTCTACCATCATCTGTTTTGTCGTGATCCAAGCCCCTACTCCCTCTGTAACCTCAAGATGATATGTAAGCTTTTGTATCTTACTCGGGGGCTGGGGTAATTGCTCTGTCGTTCTGAGACAGGAATAGTACAAGGAGGTCATATTAGAATAGGAAATTTCAGACAGCAGTTTTACACAACTAGCAAAAAATAAACTGTTGAAATAGCTGCATAAGCTAGCAACTGATAAGACCCAGAAAACCAGGGTTTGGGCCAAACTGGCTAAGACCCACTGGATCCAAAATGAGACTGGATTTGACTTACACTTCCCCTAGAACATCATTATTTGCTCATGAACATGCTAAATCACACACCCACCAGTGCCATGACAGTTCTGGGAACACCCATATTTGGTGAAGAAATTAGTGGCACCACAGTTCCACAGATACCTTTTTCTAGGAATCTTCACAAATATTTTACTCCTTGACTAAAAAAACCCACAAACCAAATATTAATGCAGAAACAGAAAACCAAATATTTACTAACAGGCTACCTGGTTACATAATTTCAATAACCATAATCCCACTGTTCAAACCCCTGGAATTCTATCAAAGGATACCTATCAACTGTGACATGGTAGGCAGAAGGCAGACAGGTAGAAGCCCCAAACCCCCTTGTGCATGAATCCTTCAACAGAGTAAGCCCGCCCTTCCTGTTTTTAAATGTGTACTTTTACTTTGCAATAAATGTCCATACTTTCAAGATATTCCCACTCATCTTTGAATTGCGTCCTGCTACAGTGTCAAGAGCCTTGACCCCAGCCAACTGTAGTTGAGGTCTCATCACATTTTGGGATCTCCCTAGCCCACTGGTATCTCTTTATCATGATCCTGCCAGGAGTATGATCACCCCCATTTTAGAACCACTGGCAGTTGGTAAATCTCACTCCAATCTGAGTCCGAGTATTCTCACTCTCTAGAGTTACTCCTACTTTCTTCCTTGTTCCTAGAAACTGACTACACCGTGACTCCCCTCAGCCATAGCACCTCTGCTCCTTCCAGCTGGAAAACCCAGTTTACACTTACAGACAACAAGCAAAGGTGGGAAGGTTTCTGAAATGCCAGGGTCTTCCCCGAGAGGCGGCTAATGAGGATAGTAAAGTCCCATACCATGTAGTGGCTAGACAGTTTTAAGGAGCACTATCACTTTTTCCTGGGAAACATCTTTCGTTTTCCCAAGGGACCAGCTGTGCCAAGACACTGATCCTGGTTGGGAACTGTTTTCTCTTTCCTATCTCTCTTTAAACCCTGCTTTTGTGATTTTCTCTTCTCATGCTTCTTTCTCATATTTCTCACAAAAGCTTAGTAAATTCTTTGAACCCAGCAAGATAGGACACTTAGATACTGTCCTCTGGAATGCCAAATGTAGGCTATGGTCCTAAAAGAGTCTCTTCAAGGTCCTTGTTTATTGGCCATGCTGAGTCATCTCTAATCTCAAGTTTTACTTGATGATAAACATTCAGACACATATTGGCATGCTTGCCCCTTTCAAAACAGGCTCACAATTCATCCCACTCAACCCTGAAGGCCTTCCTATTTTCAAAGCCCCAGAGGTCATGGATACCTGGACAACACTGGGGATCCAGGGAATACCTCGAATCCAGGGCAATCAGCTAAAGAAACAGGGACACATGTCTCTCCGGTCTGGCCATGGAGTGGGCCAATTGTAAGGGCCATGCTCATGCACCTGGACAAAAAAATGCCAGGACCAGTGCCTTTATGAGAGAACCATCCTGTTATTTCCCCCTTATCTTTCAGGTTGACCCAAAGAGAAGTCAAGGTCATGGGCAACTCTCTGGGGTTTAATGGCCAAAGAACAGAACCCTAAAATTTAATACAATCTTACAGTTAGAACTTTTTTGTATACATCAGAAAAAAATGGAGTGACATACCATGTGTACAGGCCTTCATGGCATTTTATCAGAGTCCTGACCTTCCTGGGAATTGCTGCCTTTGTTATGCTCCTACCCCTTTAGGGAAACCAAGAAACAGTTATCCTAGATGAATCCCTCTTGGGAAATGTACATCCTCAGAGCCTTCTCCCACCTCTTAACCCAGACTCAATTCCAGCACCCTCAGCTCCTCTCTCTTACTCACCTTCGAGTCCCCATTCTTTCTCTAGTTCCACCATCTCCAGTGCCCAGAGTCCTGCTAGTCCAGTTCTGTATCGATCTATATACCCTTGTCTACCAAGGGAACAGAGTCCTGCTGGGGTCACCTGCAGCAGCATTTTCTACGTTCCTGGTCATTTTAAGTTACGCCCATTTAGGGAGGTGGCCAGTGGGGATGCTAGGACCATTTTAGTACATGTGCCTTTTTCAGAGTCTGACTCAGCACAATGTAGACAGAGGCTGGGCCAATTTTCAGATGACCCAACTAAATTAATGGAGAAGTTTCCGGCACTCTCACTCTCACTTGAGTTAACATGGGGAGATATGCATATTATCTTGTACAAGTCTTGAAGTTGTAAAGCAAAGCAGGATATTTGGGTGCAGGCACAAGCTTATGCTGACACTTGTCAACTGGGGACCCTGAACAATAGGCTGTGTGGGGCCACATCTGTGCCTAACTATGACCCTAACTGGAACTATCAACAGGACCAAGACGAGCTAAGAACAAGAAATCATATGGTGACTTGTTTAGTGTAGGGAATGAAAAAATACTTCACTAAGCATGTGAACTTTGGTAAAATAAGGTAAGTAACTCAAGGAAAGGAAGAAAACCCAGCTTTATTCCGTGAGTGCCTTGTGGAGGCCCTAAGAGATTATACTAATATTGACCCCAGTATTGATGTTGGCCAAATTTTTATTAGCCTGTCAGTGCCTGAATATCAGAAGAAAATTACAGAAATTGGCTTTGTGATTCCAAACACCTATTAATAAAATGCTTGATGTAGTTTTTCAGCATATTCAATAATGGAGGCAGGGCTGAAAAGGCTGCAAGAACCTTGCATGCCAAACAGTGGGAAAACAGCAGGCCCAGATGACAACAGTCACTATAAGTGGTGGCCTGCATTCTCAGGGTCACCGAGGGAGACATCTCACCCACAGACCAAACAGGCCTAACGGCAAACCTGCAGGTAATAATTGCTGCTTCAGATGTGGAAAGCCGGGACAGTGGAGCAAGAACTCTCCCCACCAGGGAAGCTCACCCACTGTCCTCACTGCAAACAGGGGGACCATTAGAAAAGGTATTGCCCTCAGTCCCAAAGGGACAAGAGGACACTGCAAGCCATAATGGTCATAACTGAGAACTGATGAGGTCCAAGTTTCCTGGTGGCTCTCACTAAAGATGTAGTCATCACAACTGAGGAGCCCTGGATTACTCCTGACATGGTAGGTAAGAATATTAATTTCTTAATCTATACAAGAGCTAGTTACTGTGTCCTAAAGGATACTCTGGGCCCTTATTCTCCAAAAGCTGTACTGTTATTGGTATTGATGGCACCCCAAAACCAAACACTTCATTTTGCCCCTGTGCTGAAGCCTAGAAAACTATGTGGTAACTCATGAGCTTCTAGTTTTACTGAGTGTCCCACTCCCTTTTAGAACGGGACCTCCTAGCCACCCTTCGATATTTATCAGGCCCTGGGGAAACCTCTTTAGTGGCAACCCTTGTTTATTCTAACCCAGCCTCAGAAAAAAAAGAGATCCTCCCAAAATAAGATCTCAAGTAGACCCACAAGTATAGGATCAAGAAATCCTTGGCAAAGCAATACATGCTAAGCCAGTGATCATCTCTTTAAAAGACAAAAATAATTTCTTGCAAGTATCAATATTTCCTCAAACCAGAAGCCAGGCAAGGACTCCAACCTCTAATTGAGAAGATTTTAAAACATGGATTTCTGATTCTGTGTCAGTCTCTTGGTAATACTCCAGTCCTCCCTACCCAAAAATCAGATGGACAATATAAGGTATTAAGTTGGTGCAAAAGTAATTGCAGTTTCTGCTATAAAAGTAATGGTAAAAACTGAAATTACTTTTGCACTAGCCTAATAGTTTAAGACTTCTGAGCTATTAATGAGTCTGTAATGACCTTACATCCTATATGCCAAATCCTTATACAATACTTACCCAAATACTGTGAGTCACCAATTGGTTTATGGTATTAGATGTTAGTGATGCTTTGTTGTGTCCTTTTGCACCCTGACTCTTAGTATTTGTTTGTTTGCTTTTAGTGGACTAATCATGGAACTGATACTACCCAGCAGTACACCTGAACAGTACTGACTCGGGGCTTTAGGGATAGTCTTCAATTGTACAGAAAAACATTGTCATGAGAATTAAGAGAGCTAGAGCTAGAAAGGGGAGTCACAGTCCAATATATTATGGATGACATCTTTGTATGCAGTTCCTCTAAAGGGGACTCAGATAAGAATTCCATTCAACTCCTAAACTTCCTGAGAGAAAGAATCTATCAAGTCTCTCCATCCAAGGACCAGATTTCTAAACCAGAAGATATCTGGGCTGGGCCTGGTGGCTCACGCCTGTAAACCCAGCACTTTGGGAGGCTGAGGTGGCCAGATCATGAGGTCAGGAGATTGAGACCTGGCCAACATGGTGAAACCCTGTCTCTACTAAAAATACAAAAATTAGCTGGGTGTGGTGACACACACCTGTACTCCCAGCTACTCGGGAGACTGAGGCAGGAGAATCCCTTAAACCTGGGAGGCGGAGACTATAGTGAGCCAACGTCACACCACTTCACTCCAGCCTGGCAACAGACCAAGACTCCATCTTAAAAAAAAAAAAAAAAAAAAAGAGAAAAAAAGAATCAGGAGTACACACTAAGCCCAGGAAACCAGCCTTTCTCCATTGAATGAAAGGTGGCTACCTCCACAAAGAAACAAGAACTTTCGGCCGGGTGCAGTGGCTCAAGCCTCTAATCCCAGCACCTTGGGAGGCCGAGACGGGCGGATCACGAGGTCAGGAGTTCGAGACCATCCTGGCTAACACGGCGAAACCCCGTCTCTACAAAAAATAAAATAAAATAAAATACAAAAAGCTAGCCGGGCGAGGTGGCTGGTGCCTGTAGTCCCAGCTACTCGGGAGGCTGAGGCAGGAGAATGGCATCAACCCGGGAGGCGGAGCTTGCAGTGAGCTGAGATCCGGCCACTGCACTCCAGCCCGCGTGACAGAGCGAGACTCCGTCTCAAAAAAAAAAAAAAAAAAAGAACTTTCCTGGATTTTGCAGGATTTGGGTCTCAGTATTTGGCTGAACCATTGTATGTGATGCCCTAACAGAACCAGAGAATGAACTGTTTGAATGGTCAGGGAAACAGCATGAGTCTTTATTTTCTAGCTGAACATGGAGAGGTTTGCACAGTAATAAACAGCAACTGTTCTTATATTAACAATTCAGGATTCATTGAACTGCAAGTTCAAAGGATTTATCAGCAGGCTACCTAGTTACATAATTTCAGTAACACCACTGTTCCAACCATGTGGGATTCTATCAAAGGATACTTCCTGTGTCATACTTGGTAGATATCCTTTGATAGAATCTCAGGATGGTTTGATCTACCTTTCCTGGGACTTTTAGTAGCCACCTTATTACTGCTAATCTTTGGTCCTTGCTTGTTTAACAACCAAGTAAAGTTTTTATCTTTGAGGTTTCAATGGTTCCATGTCAAAATGATGGTAATTCAAGGATTCCAACCAATCCTTACCTTGGGTTCAGATTCTTCTAATGACCCGTCCTCGGTACCCTTAGAACAGGCAGTCAGAGATTTCTATGCTCTTGCTAGGCAGGTCCATCACTCTTAATCAGCAGAAAATAGATACAGAAGACTGACCTCCTCCTTCATCAATCAACCCTTAAGAATAAGAAATGGAAATCTTTGGGGGGCAATGAGGGATGAGACAGGAATAATTATCTTGTGACAGAGGGGTCAAAGGAGAATAGAAAACTCAAGACAGAAAATTTTCACGACTAGTAAAAAGGAAATTATTGAAATAACTGCATAAGCTAGGGTCCACTAAAGGTCCTGAAAACCAGGGTGTGGGCCAAGCTGGCTAAGACCAACTGGACCCAACATGATGAGAAATCCTAGATTTGATCCAGGTTTCACCTAGGACCTCATTACATGCTCCTTAAAATATTAAATCATACACCCTTCAGCACCATGACAGTTCCAAGAATACCCATATTTGGTGTAAAACGAGATGCACCACAGTTCTGAGAAATCTCTGTCTTTTTAGAGGAATCTCCATGAATATTCCACCCCTTCGTTAAATAAACCCATAAAGGTGGAAGCCCCAAACCCCTTGAGACTCCTTCTCTTGAGTATGCCTGCTCTCCCCCTTTTTTGAGTGTGTACTTTCGCTTTGGAATAATCTCCATACTTGTTATGGAGATTTTAATTTCTTCTTGTGACAGTGTCAACATACTGGATACTGGTTGGGGTCAAAGTCCCACTGGAATTCTGGGACCTCCCCTAGCCTACCAGCATCAGTTCTCCCCTGTGTATGTTAATGAATGTACATGACGTTTCTCCTATTAATCTGCCTTTTATCAATTGTTTTTTCTGTGAGCCTTTGGAGGGTAAAAGGAAAGTTTTTCCTTGGCCCCTGCAGTGGCAATAAGAAAGTTCAAAAGAAAAGTTGTTAATTCCGACCTGGACTGGTATATTATGCACTATAGGAATAGTGACTAGAGCCTATGATAATTGTATGGGACCAGCAGAAATAACCTAATTTTAATTTCTCTTAAGATCAGAAGGAAAAATGAATAGTATAATACTAATGAAGATATAATAATAATTAGAGCACAGATTATTTTCACCTCTTTACCAATAAAATTGCAAAATATTAATTTATAATTTTTTAAGAAAAAGGGGGCTATCTGGGCAATAGTGCCTAGGTCTCATGACAGTCACAGTACAACCCTTCTACTAGCAAAAATTGACAAATGGGACCTAATTAAGCTAAAAAGCTTCTGCACAAAGAAACCATAAAGAAATTACATTGACAGCCTATAGAATGTGAGAAAGTATTTGCAAAATGTGCATTTGACAAAGGTCTAATATCTAGCATCTCTAAGAAACAAATTTTCAAGTAAAAGGACATGAACAGACATTTTTCAAAAGAAGAGATACACACAGCCAACAAGCACATGAAAAAATGCTCAACATCACTACGATTAGAGAAATGCAAACCAAAACCACAATGAGATGCCACCTCATACCAGTCAGAATGGCTACTATTAAAAGGTCAAAAAAAATTACAGATGCTGCAAGGTTGTGGAGAAAAGGAAACGCCTACACACTGCTGGCGGGAATGTAAACTAGTTCAACCATTGTGTAAAGCAATTTGGAAATTTCTGTAAGAACTTAAAACAGAATTACCATTTGACCCAGCAATCCCATTATTGGGTATATACCCAAAGGAATATAAATTATTCTACCATAAAAAAACATGCACACATATGTTCATTGAAGCACTATTCACAATAGCAAAGATATGGAATTCACTTAAATGCACATCAATGGTAGACTGAATAAAGAAAACAAGATACATATACACCATGGAATACTACACAGTCATAAAAAAGAATGAGACTGTGGCCCTTGCAGCAATGTGGATAGAACTGGAAACGATTATCCTGAGCAAACTAATGCAGGAACAGAAAACCAAGTAGTGCATGTTCTTACTTACAGTAGAAGCTAAACATTGAGTACATAGGGACACAAAAAGGGAACAACAGACACTGGGATCTACCTGAGGTTGGAGGGTGGAAGGTCGGTAACGGTGGAAAAACTACGTATTAGGTCCTACGCTTATTACCTAGGTGACGAAATAATTTGTACCCCAAACCCCTTTAACACCCAATTTACCTATATAGGAAACCCGCATATGTACCCCTGAATCTAAAAGAAAAGTTTAAAAAGTAATAAATAAAAGAATTGGTTAAGTTAAATAAATTTGTGCTGTCTATATAAAGAAGTTGGTTGCCATTTCTGCGCTATAAAAATTTATCTCCAGATCTCCTTTACACTAGTCAGCTTTATATAAATTAGTCTTCATAAGTGTACTAAAGAAAACCAAATTCACTTAAAGTGGTATAAAAAAGTTCTGATCTGGTCTATGTCCATCGTGAAATACAATTCTTAGGCAGTATATTTTGTCATCACAAAAGGCAATAGCAAATAAGCTTAAATACTGCTAAACACAGCATTACATTTTTTAAAAAACTTATGCCTTCCCCCAAACTAATGTTTGTGCAAATAAATTTATTAGAACATAATGTTCAAATGTTTTAGTCTATCTCAAAAAACTTTTTAGTGTAATATCAACAAATAAATATTAAATTGCATGCATGGATTAACTACAATAAATGGTCATACATAAAAATGCTGTAGAAGTAGGCAAGAAATAATTCAGGGACATTTAGACAGCCATCCTAAAAATACATATATTTTTAGTGCAGCCTAGAGCAAAGTTTTAGGAACCAAATATTCATTCAACTATCATTTATTAAATAGTAAATATTGGTAAGCTACAATTCCAACTAAAGAAAATAATGCTCTAGTAAGAGATGTCTTATTTCTCTTGGAAGAGACTGTTATATATAATCAAGTCTTCACATTTTCCAGTCAACTTGGAAAAGTTATTTTCAAATTGTCAAATTTTAGCATATCAGTTCTACAAATTCCAATGTTTTAAATAGCTATTGATGATAATAAGAAAACTGCCAAATTAATAACTAAAGTTTCTTTTTTCTCATTGTAAACTTACTATCAAATTTGCCATCTAGAATATGACATTAGACCTATGCGTACAATGATCTTCTTGTGTTTAATAAATGAGATGATTTAGTTTTAGCTTCTGGGAACATATGCCATTTATTAAAAGTCTATTGAAGCTCAAAAATATACTTTTATAAGTAATGGTAATTTACTAACAATTCAATTACTTTGTATGCTTGGCTATTTTATTTCCACCAATATATGTGAAGATTTAAACATGAGGTGAGGAAAACTTAGTGCAAGTAAATGCAATTCAAATAAACTACTTGAATTCTTAGCATGTACTGGTGTTTCACACAGAGGCTTGACATAAGCTTATGCTATTGTCATGTTTGTATTTCAGAAAGAGTATTGTAGAGTAATGGTTTGTGGTAAATAAAGACTGAAGTCTTGGAGAGTGTATTGGCCATAATAATGGAGAATGAAGTAAATATAATGGAGATTTTTGAGGTTTACTTTAAAAATTCATTGAATAAATTGATTTAATTTGGGGAGGTATAAAAGGAGGAGTAGTCAAGGTAGACTAGTACATTTTTGACTTGTCTAAAGTTGGTAATGCTCCTAAGTAATACATTAATTACAGAAGTAGATACATTTTAGATGGCAGAGTAAGACATGACAAGACATTTTGAGTTCAGGGTTCATATTTTGAATGTGATATACATACAGTTACAGTTACCTATACCAGTCTAGAACAAACTCAAAGAAAGAAATAACAGAGCAAAAAGAATATATAAATAGTTCTTACAAACAGATGTGAATAAAACTATACATATAGAGATGAGAAATAAGGGAATCATCAACATCTGGGAGAAACAGAGTAAGTGACACCAATAAATGACATCATCGATGTGCTGCTGAGGAGCTGTGTGCAAAAATAGGAGATTGTGATGCCTTTGAAAAATTCATTTTCCGAAGGATAAAATTGTCAGATGTTGGAAAAACAAAAGGTACCCATAGAATTTTATCAGAAAATGAACATGGATGATATTTGCTCCAGCAGTTTTGTGAGGTGTCAGAGCACATGCCAGATTACAGAGATTGAAAATATTTATGGGAAAAGAGAAAGTAGAGACACAAGTGTCAAAAAGGTTTTAACAAAGGGTGTCTCCTTTAGAGCCCTTGAAATGGAAGAAAACTCACCATATGACCAAAGGCTTATGGTTGAAGAGAGGATTATCAGAGATCAAAATATGTTTAAATACTAATGGGGAAGAGCGACTGCAAAGGCAAGACGGGAAATACAGTGAAAAATCAATTCATTTACGTGAAGATATAGATGTGGGTCCAGAATACAAAAAAGATCATCTTAAACAAATGTTTTATTCTACATTTTCTTTTGTGAGTGGGAAAAGACAGGAAACATGATGATAGATGGAGAGAGAGTGATCAAATGTTGAGGTGGTTTCAGCTGCTGCTAAGTACGATAATAAAAACATTAAATATTTATATGACATTTATGTGCCCTCCATGTTTCTAAATTATATATATTTAAAATTTACAAATATATGATATATGTTTTATATATAAACTCTCTATATACATACACTAATTTTCTGTATAAAAATTATCTCTTCAGAATTATGTTGTTTACATGTAAAGGTATAATAGGGTGGAGGTATATTATAGGATAGGGAGTAGAAAGACAAGAGACAATCTGAAATAATCACTACAGAAAATTACCAGAAAGTATTAAGTGCACAAATGGAAGTGGGCAACAGGAATATGTGAGAGCATGAACTTTGCTGAGCAGAAGATTTTATTTGGCCTTCCTCAGGAGCTCCTGTGTGGGGGGGCGGGGGAAATGTTCAATGAGAGAGCTTTCTCATGTTGGAGTTTTCCAGGCAGATGCAGCAGAAGAACTAGAAGGCAAAAGAAAATAAAGCCAGAAGTGTCCTGAAAGACATCCACATTATAAAGGAAGATGTTAAATTGTCCCTGGTTGCTGATGACATGATTTTATGTACAGAAAACCTTAAAGAGTCCACCAAAAAACTGTTAGAACTGATAAGAAAATTCCATAAAATTGAAGGATATAAAATCAATATACAAAAATCTGTAGCATTTCTATACACTAACAAGAAACTATCTAAAAAAGATATTAGAAAACAAAAACACTTGCTAGAACAGCTAGAAAAAAATTTAGATATAAATTTAACTAAAAGGTGCAAGATCTGTACATTGAAAATCATAAACAATAGTAAAATAAATGAAAGAAAACACAATTAAATAGAAAGATATTCCATGTTCATGGATTGAGTTAATATTGTTAAAATCTCCATACTACTCAAAGTGATTTACAAATTCAGTATAATTTCTGCCAAAATTTCAATGACTATTTTTACACAGATATATAAAAACAATCCTACCATTTGAACAGAGCCACAAAAGATCCAGAATAGCCAAAGCAATCTTGAGAGAAAAGAACAAAGTTGGAAATATCACACTACCTGACTTCAAAATATACCATAAAGCTATAGCAATCAAAACAGCATGGTACTGGTATACGAACAAACACGTAGACCAAGGAAACAGAATAAACAGCCAGAAAGAAACCAAAACATTTACAGTCAATTGATTTTTAGCAAAGGTGTCAAGAACACAAAATGGAGATGGGGCAGTCTCTTCAATAAATGATGGTGGGACAACTCAATATCCATATGCAGAATAATGAAATTGGACCCTTATGCCATGTACAGAAATAACTCAAAATGGATTAAGGACGTAAATGCTGGGGCTGAAACTGTAAACTCACTGGAGGAAAACACAAAGGAAAAGCTCAATTATACTGGTTTGGGCGATATTTTTGGGGGGTGATATGAACCCAAACGCACAGGCAATGAAAGCAAAAGTAGAAAAAGAGGATTAAATCAGGCTGAAAGCTTCTGCACATCCAAGAAAAAATACTGAGTAAAGAAACAACCTACAGAATGGGAGAAAATATTTGCAAACCAGGTATCTTATAAGGGGTTTATATCCAGGATATATGCAGAACTAAAATAACTCAGGAACTAAACAAATAAACTGATTAATAAATGGGCAAAAGAATGAAACAGTTCTCAAAAGAAGACATACAAATTGTCAACAGTTCTGTTTAAAAATGCACACCATCATTAATGATCAAAGAAATTCAAATTAAACCACAATAACACCTCATGTACTTTAAAATGGCTATTATCAAAAAGACAAAAGATGACAAGTGCTAAAGAGGATGTGGAGAAAAGGGAATCTTTGCACACTGTTGGAAGGAATGTAAATTTATACAGTCATTTTGAAAAGCAGTATGGAGTTTCCTCAAAAAATTAAAAAGAAAACTACCATGCAATCTAGCAATCCCACTATTGGGTATATTCACATATTCAAAGGAAATTATATAAATATGTCATACAGATATCTGTCTGCTCCCATGTTCATTGCAGGATTTTTCTTAATTGCTGAGATATGGATACAACCTACGTGTTCATTATCAGATGAATGGATAAAGAAAATGTGGTACATATACACAGTGGAATACTATTCAGCCTAAGAAAAAAAGAAAAAGTCCTGTCATTTGTGACACGAATGAACCTAGAAAATATTATATGAAGTGGAATGATCAAGGCTCAAAAGGATAATTACAGCATGATCTCACTTACATGCAGTAGGTACAAAAGGCTGAACTAATAGAAGAAGAGAGTTGAATAGTGGTTAGTTACCAGAGGTTGGGGCAAAAAGAGGGATGGCCATGTGATACAAAATTAAAAAAGACTCCAAGGAATAAGTTCAAGAGATCTACTGTATAACATGGTGACTATAGTTAATAGCAATGCATTGTATTCGTGAAAATTGTGAACAGAGTAGATTTTGAGTGTTCTTATCACAGAACAAAACTAAGTAGGTGAGTTAATGTATATGCTAATTAGTTTGATTCAGCAATTCCACAATGCTTACCTATTTAAAAGCAACATGTTTTACAAAATAAATATACACAATTGTTGTCAATTACAAATTTAATTTTCAAGAAAGTGACTGCAGAATGGAAGAAAGGATGGTTCTTACTGAGGTCAAGGACAAGGTAAACTGGTAAAAGCAAAGGAAAACTGGGAGAATGTGAAATATCTCAACTGAGATATTTAATGTAACATTTCAGTTTGGAGAAGTTCATGATGACAAGAACAAAGATGTGGCTATGATGGTTAATATTAGATGTCAACTTGACTGTATTGAGAGATGTCTAGATGGCTGATAAAGTATTGTTTCTGAGTGTTTCTGTGAGGGTGTTTCCAGATGAGATTTACATGTGAGTCAGTGGAATGGGAGAGGAAGACCTGCCTGCAATGTGGGCAGGCACCATCCAATCAGCTGCTGGTACCACTAGAAAAAAAGTAGATGAAAAAAAGGGGCATTCAGTTTGTTTGCTCCCTTCTTTCTCTCCCCCTTTCCTGGAGCAGTACACCCTTTCCTCCTCCTGCTTTTGGTCATCAGACATTAGACACCAGGTTCTGCGGCCACTGGACTGGGACTTTCACCAGAGAAACACCCCACCACCACATACATACCACACAGGAGTTCTCAGGCCTTTGACCTCAGACTGGAGCCACACACAAAGATGAGGCTGTGATAGTTAATATTAGGTGTTAATATTAGATCCTTGGTTTTCAGGCTTTCAGATTTGGGCCGAGTCATGCCACCATCCTCCCTGGGAGCCATATTAACAGCATTCTCTAGCTTGCAGGCAGCCTCTCGCGGGACTTCACCTAGGTAATCATGTGAGCCAATTCTTTCTAATGAACTCCCTTTAATATTCGTATATATACATGAATATATCTCCTATTAGTTCCATCCCTCTGGAGAACCCTAATACAAATGCTAAAGTAGAGCTAAAATGTTAAAATGTAGGTAATTGGAGCTAAGGAGGTCAGAAAGGTAAACTAAAATATACTCTAAATTTGAAATCACCCCAGATTATAACACCTTGGAATCAAAAGAAGGACTACCAGTAAGATTCTGTAAAGGAATTTATGAAGTATGGGAGCAGATAGAGTAGAAGCCTTACTGCTATAATGAACAGAATTAAGTCATGGCTCAATTTAGTCAAATTAATCTACCAATTTTTGAGTTCAGAATCAAACAAAAACACCTTTTTTATTGTGTTCCTCACAGAAAAAGCTATTTATTCATTACTTCTTTTGTTTTGCACTAATTTATACTGACAAATAGTCTTTGCCATACTGTTTTCTCCTTCCAGCAAGACACTGAAATGTATAGAATAATAATGTAATAATAAAAGCAAAAAAAAGATGTATCTATTTTCAGCACATGTTGTACATGTATTAATCCAATTATATTCCTCTAAACCTTATGAAGTAGATTAGATCATTAGGTCTAATCTGCTCATGAAAAACGGAGAAGTTATGTAACTTGCCTGAAGTTGAAAAGTTAAAATTAGTAGCTCTCTCATCTGAACAGGCATGCAAACTCCAGTTAGCATCATCAGCATGGGTTCTCATCACATGTATCTAGTAAGAGGTGAACGTTCCTCAGAAGCGTCTTCTTCATCAGTCAGAATTAGTCTTGCACTCTGGGGTAATCACCAAAAATTATCCCTTCCTCTGTCATGAGATACCAGTCATAAAAAGTTTGCCCCAGTTTCCTAGTGTATCACTTCTACCTTTGGGGCAAGATTAACCTGTGCATGCGTGAAATGGCACTACATTTTGCCTGCATAGTTTATCCCCATAGTTTACCTATAATTCTACATTCAGTTGAAATTCCGAGTATGGTTGTGCCTAAGCAGATTGATCTTTAGGAAGAATGACAATATTCACTGCCTGAAATCTCCACTGCCTCAATCTGACTAGTGGATTGGAAAACTGTGATTATGACAGGCCACATTATAGACTGTTGGCCACACCCTTCATAGGGATAGAGCACCACAGACCAAAAACTCTCAAATCGTATCATGCTGATTTTAATTATTTTAATCAAACAGCATATTTTAAACGAGTGTCTCATTCGCACCAGTTTTGTTAGAATTCTTCTTTTTTTTAACTTTCTTATCTTTACATTGAAGTCACCCTTCAATCTAAATACCTCAAAATCAGCCTATTTGTCCACCACAAACTGCAAAGCAAGCAAGAAGGCAAGTCACATTAAGAGTGACAGTCCTATTGTTAGATAAGCAATAGTATATATTTTACATAAGAAAGAACAATATCAAAGGAAACAGTAAGTGGCAGATGGCAACATGAAATTAAACACCTAACAGAATAGATGTTTTTCTTTCCCTTTGGTGAGGCAGCAGCCTTCTCATATTAAATGTTAAAGGTTACATACACAATGAAACAGAAAGCAAATGGAAGATAGTATCACTTAGTGCTTTTTAACAAACATCAATGAACTGGGTTATATTAACTTTAAAATATGTTTTAATAAAAAATATACCTCACCCATGGGAAATTAGAAAAGACATCATAGTGATTCTATGCTTTGTGATATTTGTTGTGATCAAAAAGGTACGCTGACAATTTAGAAGGAAAGCAGATAATCAACTCTCTAGGTCAAATAAGACATTCACTTAACACATTGCTTTATTTATCGATTTTCTCACAGATAAGCAAGAAAGTGTTCATCAGTCTTTAATTTTTACAGGATTAGTATGTTTGCTCCTCAGCTCATCAGCCTCCAGGAATGGACGAACTTGATATTTTTCCTGCTATCTTATCTGCTGAGTATATAAAATACCATAAACCTCTTCTGACACCTTCAGATAATTTGCAGCAAGATAAAGGACCACACATCAGATACGGTTAGCCATACGACCAAGTCTCAAAGGGCATCTCTCCTTTGCTGAGAAAGATTTTGGATAGGTAAACATAAATTTATATTAAAGTTTACCACAGTATTCTGTCACACTACCATTTGGGGCTAGGAATAAGCTTCTTTACTACCTACATAAGAAAAGAGTTTTATAGTTTATAAGGAAAACATTAATGTCACCTGACCATTCTAATAGATCCCTAAAATATTCTTTTCTGTTAGACTTAGAAAAAAAAATCTTAGAATGATGTGATATCCCAAATATGAACCATAACATGTTTTTAAAATACTTACAGTTATTAAGACTAATTGAGCTCATGAGTTAGCATCTTTTAATTCTACAACAAATGTGGACACCAAAAATGATATAATAATGACACCTTCTATTGCAACTGAGCAACAAAATCAACGGGTTGTTCAAGATACAGCAATTCAAATATGTAGTATTACAAAGGAATTAATGATACATGTAAGGAGTTGATCGACTAAGGTAGAGTTGAGGACAGTTAACTTCATATGATCATTAATCCCTTGGAATTGTTTTTGTTATTGCCTCTAAATATTGAAATGGAGAAATAATGCAGTGATATGAGTTCTTTTATAGCAAAATTGATAGTTTTAACAGTAATTATCAAATTTCTGTTGGAGTGTTTCCTATGTTAACTTTTTTAAGTGGGTTAACTAACAAGCCTTTCTCACCTTAGTCATATAAAACATACAAAATATGTATGGTTGTGCAACATAAATAACAGAAACAAATTAGACAGTAGGTTCACTGCACATTTCATAAACTGTAGAGTAACCCTAGATTATATCCAAACTTTGACAACTCTCAGTTGTTTGACCTCGGAAACATTACACCTTGAATTTAGTTCCTCAACCATGTAACGAGTAAATCCCCAAAATAACATAGGAATATTGCACAGATTAACCAGACCAACATGTATGCACTTCTTAGTATAGTACATTGTACATATTCAGGACTCAGTAAATGTTATCTTAGTTTCTTTAGTACCCAAATTAACCTTGAACTTAATAGTGTACCTGATTTACAGCAAGTGAAATGACAGTTAATATGTTCAATGTACTCAAAAAGTCCTTAATATTTATAAAATATGCTCCATAGAAAAATAGTTTCTTCAAGTGTTCTGCCAAAAAAAAAAAAAAAAAAAAAGTGTTAAAAAGCATTATGTGGCCAAGGAGGTTTACGAATTAGATGGCAGTAGATAGACAAATCTAGATGTAGATTTATCAGTCTCCCATTTAATATATCCATAATGCTCAGTGGCATATTAAAGAATCTGATAAATCTTGTGATAAAAACAATACTGTTGAACTTATAGAGTGGGGTTTTGACCCCTATAAAACACTTATTAACATTATTTGGAGGAATTTTCAAGTAGCAGATATTGAGCAGTACAAACTTCCCAACTTACTGAAGAGTCGATTGTATATATTCTATTAATAAAATTCACCTTGAATTGTACAAGGTGTAAAGCCTGATTGTACACAATATTATATTCAACAGACACTGGTATATTAAAGGATGATTTTGGATTGAATTGTAACAGCGATGAAAAGTCTGAGCTGCTAGAGAAGGGTTTATGAAGGAGACAGAATTGCAGCTAGGTCTGAAAGTCCACATAGGATTTTTAAAAGTTATCAAGCATCATCTCCTGAGACAATAAAAAGGCAAAGTTGCAGGTCATAGTAAGGTGGTTAAATCTTTAGAAAAAGTATATTGGAAGCAGAATCTGCTAGACATCTCTTCACTCTGGCTTTCATGGGAGGGCTGCACCTTACTCTAGGATATCTTAAGTATAACATGTTCTCAGCTCTGTTTGGCAAAATAAAACTTGTTTTGACATATAGCTATATATACTGTGTCTTTTCCAGACCAAACATTATTCAAAAAATATAGGTGATTTTGGGGAGATTCCTACATCCTTTGCTCTGAGAGGACTACCTTTCATTGAGAATACTACCCACATAATATGGCTGCTAACCTGGTAAAACTTATAAACACTTCACTGTAGATATGCAGGACTTAGAATATTGAAAACTTCAACTATGACTCTTTCCTTCTTACATTTATCAACACTTCTCTACCCCCACCCTTATATACCTACACTACATTAATCCTTGGGTTGCTGTAAGTTATTGGGAATAAGTTGATAAAATATCTTATGACCCAATCCCAACTATATTTAAAAAAATAAGGAATTAAATTATTTAACAGTCACAGGTAGTACTCTTTATTATTTGTCTTATGAGATATATATGATGGAACAAGGGTCTTGGTGAAGAAAACAAAATTATCTAAAGGTCATTGGGATAATTCCTTGCAGAATTTTTGGCAAGCTCTTTGGAAGACTCTGAAAAACAAAAATGGCCAAGCAATGGAGCCATCTGTCTCATACGTGCTGAGATTCAGTTAACAGTTTACAGTATCACTTTTGGGATTTTGCACAGAACCTAGGTTCATGCAAGACAATCCTCACATATAGTTTCAGAAAGAAATGGATAACACATGGTTACCTATGGAGAAATAGCTTATTCATTCCTTTAACTCAACCAGGTCATTTAATTAAAAGGTTTTTTACTGGCCTGGTGTGTTTCCGTTGTGTTCCTCAGACCCCCGGTGACTGGGATTACATGTGCCCGTCACCACGCCTGGCTAATTTTTGTACTTTTAGTAGAGATGGGGTTTTGCCACGTTGGCCAGGCTGGTTTCAAACTCCTGACCCTGTGATCCACCCACCTCGGCCTCTCAAAGTGCTGGGATTACAGGCGTGAGCCACTGCGCCCGGCAGGTAACTAGTTTTCTATCCAACAAAGATTGAACACAACTAATAGGCACTACTCTGGGTGCTATGTAAAGGTGATCAACTTGCCTCTTCAAGTTGCTTACAGTTTAGGGAGGGAGACAGGGTAGTGTACTACTGTAATTTACTGTGGTAAGTGCTATGATGGAAGAAGGCTTGAAGGGCCATGAAGCATGAACAAGAGACACACTAAAAGAAGTATGCCTTACATAATTGCTGTGGTAACTAGTGTTTTGTTTTTGTTTTTGTTTTCAGATAGAGTCTTGTTCTTGTTGCACAGGCTGGAGTGCAATGGCACGATCTCGGCTCACTGTAACCTCTACCTCGTGGGTTCAAGCAATTCTCCTGCCTCAGCCTCCCGAAGAGCTGGGATTACAGGTGCCCATCACCATGCCTGACTAATCTTTGTATATTTAGTAGAGACAGAGTTTGACCATGTTGGTCAGGCTGGTCTCGAACTCCTGACTTCGTGATCCACCCACCTCAAACTCCCAAAGGGCTGGGATTACAGGCATGAGCCACCGCGCCTGGCTGGTAACTAGTTTTCTATCCAACAAAGATTTAATACAACCAAGCAAGTTCAACTTTGCTACCTCAATAGAATTAAAAAAATAAATAAATTCAGGTCTATAATTTAGCTAGCTTTGTCACTTTTCTTTTTTATTTTATTTTATTTTATTTTATTTATTTATTTATTTATTTTGAGATGGAGTCTCGCTCTGTCACCCAGGCTGGAGTGCTGTGGCCGGATCTCAGCTCACTGCAAGCTCCGCCTCCCGGGTTCACGCCATTCTCCTGCCTCAGCCTCCCGGGTAGCTGGGACTACAGGCACCCGCCACCACGTCAGGCTAGTTTTTTGTAGTTTTTAGTAGAGACGTCGTTTCACCGTGTTAGCCAGGATGGTCTCGATCTCCTGACCTCATGATCCGCCTGTCTCGGCCTCCCAAAGTGCTGGGATTACAGGCTTGAGCCACCGCGCCCGGCCACTTTGTCACTTTTCTAAAAAATTCTAAACTAAATTACTAGAATGTAAGACCAGAATTACTATAAGAAGAAAACATGAGTTGGTTTCTTTGTGATGGAAATATAGAGTAGCTTGACCATGATGTCCATTTTTTAAATGTCATGTTCGTTTCAAAACTAAATCTTGTACATAACTATTGAAAATAGTTGTTCAAATTGTTTAATGTATCTTGGTAGATTCTGGCATTTCCAGAAACTTTAAATATCATCCTTGATGAATAAATGCCAAATTACTCCAGTGAAAGTCCAGGGACTCTAGTCACAATGCATGGACAGTCTGGCTCCCTGTAATTGTTAGTGTCATTTTCTGGGTGTCCTCTGTTACTCTGGGCATATATTTCCGGGTTCCATGATCTAGTAGAAAGATTCTGAACACTAAATTCCTCTCTTTCCACAGGATATAACTGCATAAAACATGCAACTAGACGAGAACCATGGCTTCAAATAAAGATGAGGACCTTAATGTTCCACTTGGAAAAATGAGTATTCCATGTCCAATATCTTACCACCTGTGGTCCTCTGTGCCCACACCAAAGTAGAAGCTTCAATTCAGATGATACAATACATACAACAATTACATACATTATTTTTATAATGCCCAGTTTTGAAGTAACACTCTAAGGAGGCCTCAGATTCTGGGGCCTCCAAGAAATTTCTTTGATTTGCAGGATGTAAATTGACCCTGGGTTGAGAACTGCAAGAACTGTCAGCTCGTAATAACTTCATCTAAAACCCTGCTCTAAGAGAACTGACTAAACTTTAGAAGGGCTTCTATCACCCTAAGATCATTCACTGTGCTTCTGTAACCACCCAGCTTTCTTTTGAATTCCTGCCTAGAAAAGCTCAGGGCTGTCAAAAGAATTTACTGCTTGTTTCAGCCAACACCAGATGAATAGGCACCTGACCTGCTTATTTAGATCCTTTGCTAAACATAGCTTAACATTGTGAACACCTCTCTGTCCTTTTGAGATGTATACGCCTCTCCTACAAGTCAGGAGTGTCTTTCTCAAGGACCTGAAAGCCATTAATTTGAAATGTAATAATGATTACATTTCAAAGGAAGGATAGGGTCTCTGCCTCCCAGTCCCTGTGGGAGGATAGAATCTTAACTGTGATCATTGCCAGCTAACAGACACAGCTAGACTAATTACATTTACACTGACCAACCTTTGTCATTTTTCACTTCCCTGACACTACTTGAGTGCCTGCTTGCTCCCCCTCGACTCCCTCATTCTCTCATGAAAATGCACCATTACTTCTATGCAAATCGGAATGCAACTCTGCTCTTTCCCTCTCAGTAGTTACGAATAACATCTGTTTTCACCATTGTAACTAACGTCTGGTTTTATTTATCTTCAACAGGCCCACCACAGTGTGGACAATTTCATTAAAACATATAGTCTACTCTTGTGCCGTGGACTGTCCATGGAAATCACAATGCTTAGAGACAGCACTGACAATCCTAGAATTAAGGCCTATGCTAGTTCATTCGTTTTCTAAAAGGACTTGTTTTGGTGGCAGCAAAGACCCTCTTCAAATCCAGGTTTTTAATGTAGCAAGAAGGGCCTCATCGTGGTACTGAAAACACCATTGTTGCTTTCCTTGTTGGACTTACCAATACTCCCTGGGCTGTTCACAAGGTCTCAAGATGACAACTGAATATTTTCAACAATCCGTGTTTCCTCTGGGTACCTAGCTTAGTCAATTAGAGAATGAGCCACTAGTTTCTGAGAACGATATATGATTCAATGAAAAAGTGAAACTAGCTTTCCATCTGCATTCAACTTAAGCCCACCAGCACACTAATGGAAAACATCATGCCTTTTCCTGGCCTTTTACCTCCCATGCCAATACCCATTGTAATTCTCAAAATTCATAAATGACTTTCAAATTCGATACCGCAAGGCTGAACTCAGGTCACTCACACACTGGCCAAGCTCCAGGATCTCAAATTAATGATATTCCAAAGATGGTCTCCTGCTTTCAAAGAACTTTCTATGACTTTATCTGTCATTTTAATCAAGCACTTCTTTAAGAAACTGCGTAGCATTTACATGGGGTCTATTCACTATTATCTATAAAAGTGATCTTATAACTTGGAGAAATATGCACTTATGAAATAAAGACATCTAGGAAAAAAGTATTGGCTGCCTCAAAAGTTTGTATATATTTTGAAATTATTATCTCATTTAATAGGAGATAACTTGTATTCATCTGATATTCATCTAGCATACACCTTGAAGTTATTATCTCATTTAATAGGAGAATAGGGGAAAAAAGATGAATTATTGTTGAAATAGAAAAGAACACTGCTTCACAAACCAATTATACAGTTCACTCACCTAATGTCAAAAACAGTTAGTCACAAAAAATACTTAAAGGGTAAATTGCCATCTGCATAGATTAAACCTTAGAGTTAATGCTCCCTTTGACTCCTTGATTGCCACAACCTCTATTTTTCCTTAATAGTCCCATTCCCAGATGCTGCAACCCAAGTATATTCTGATCACCAGATTTAATATTTTGCCCCACCCTCAGTAGCTGCAGATGATTTGAATAAGCAGTCTTTGCAGCACTTGCAGACCAGCACCACTGTGCCCTCTGAGACACCAGCACCATCGGCAGATGCTCCCTCCTTAGAGCCTGGCCCTCAGCCCCACGAGGACTCCCCTTCAAACTCAGCAACTCCAGCCCCAACTGAGCGCTGTCTCCTTCTTGTTTTTCTTCCTTTTGCCCCACTTTCAGTGTAATGCCTATAAAACTTCCTCTTTTTTTTTTTTTTTTTTTCAGATTCCACATTCTACAGTTATATTTTTACTACTCTTTTTTTGCTATTTGTTTTGAAAATTTAGAGTCCAATTTTCTCTCCATCTTCTCATTCTGGCCAAAGCATACCAGTCAGAAAATAACATGACTCAGTTAGGAAGTAAGGACTTGAGGACATCTACAATTATGAGAAAACATGACAATCAGATCAATGATTTCTGGTCAATTATATGCTTTAGTAGACATATGTAATTGAAACAGTTACTTCGAAATAGAAGAACATTTGACTTATATTAATTGGCAAAGCATGTAGTCTTGGTCTCATACCCCATGGAAGGGAAGAATAAATTTTTAAAATATCTAGACAGGGCTTTTTATTTATTTATTTATTTGTTTATTTATTTATTTTAGTTTTTTTGGGGATGGAGTCTAGCTCTGTCTCACCTATGCTGGAGTGCAGTGGTGTGATCTCGGCTCACTGCAACCTCCGCCTCCCCGGTTCTAACGATTGTCCTGCTGCAGCCTCCAGAGTAGCTGGGATTGCAGGCACCTGCCACCACACTCGGCTAATTTTTTGTAATTTTTAGTAGAGATGGGGTTTCACCATATTGGCCGGGCTGGTCTTGAATTCCTAACTTCAGGTCATCTACTCACCTCGGCCTTCCAAAGTGCTGTGATTACAAGTGTGAGCCACTATGCCCGGCCTAGATGGGGTTTTTAGAGCATAATTATGTCTTTTACTAAGTTAATGTCCCTTAGCTTCAATCCCACCATTCTAGTCTGCCTTATGGTGCTAGGACTCAGACGCTGCAAACCGTATTTATCCTTTGCCCACTGATTCCCTGTTGGAGTCTGCAAAGAGGAAGTATGAGAGAGTGATTGGAAAGCTCTTTCTCATGCTCTTCCTCTTCCTTGTTTTGGAAGTGTCAAGTGTTCCCGTCAAGTGTCACTCAAAGACCCAAGCAGATTGGGTTGCCAAGTAGCTGCAGATGATTCTAATAAGCAGTCTTTGCAGCACTTGCAGACCCAGCACCACTGTGCCCTCTGAGACACGAGCACCATCAGCGGATGCTCCCTCCTCAGAGTCTGGCCCTTAGTCCCATGAGGACTCCCCTTCAAACTCAGCAACTCCAGCCCCAACTGAGCACCGTCTGCACCGTCTCTTTTTTTTTTTTTTTTTTTTTGTCTGTTCACTTTCTGAAGACCCAGTAAACATTTTTATTAAAGTCTGTCCTGGCCAGGTGTGGTGGCTACGCCTGTAATCCCGGCACTTTTGGAGGCTGAGGTGGGAGGATTACCTGGCCAACATGGTGAAAGCCCATCTCTACTAAAAATACAAAAATTAGGCCGGGCACAGTGGCTCACTCATGTAATCCCAGCCTTTTGGGAGGCCGAGGCAGGTGAATCACGAGGTCAGGAGTTCAAGACCAGCCTGGACAACATGGTGAAATCCTGTCTCTACTAAAATATAAAAAATTAGCTTGGCATGGTGGTGGGCGCCTGTAATCCCAGTTACTTGGGAGGCTGAGGCAGAAGAATCGCTTGAACCCACTAGACTGAGGTTGTAGTGAGCTGAAATCATGCCAGTGCACTCCAGCCTGGGCAACAAGAGTGAAACTCTGTCTCAAATAATCATAAAGTCTGTCCTGACTGGACACAGACAAATACAATGATTCACGGAAAAATATCTTTTATATTGCTATCCAGTATAATATGCATGCACTCATATAAAAAGTCACACCGAATGTTTTCTGAAATAATATTCACCATAACTTTGTGTAATACACTCTATTTTCTATTATTTTTATTATTTTTGGAGTTTTTTGAAACTTCTGGTAGAAATCTTATATATTTATTTTATAACATCCTATTATTTATTAACCTGAAAATACTGATGTAGGGAAACATAAATATGTAGTCTGAAAACTATAATCCCTTTACCCACATAATGGTTTAGATCCCATATTTGAATTGTATACATAGAATCTGCTGAAATTTTTCTAAATATATTCCAAATATTGAGAATAAAAGTTAGCAAGAAATGTATATTTAAAAAGTAAAATGAAAAATACAACTAAATATAAAAACCCAAATTGTACAAGAAAATTCTATTGGGGTTGTCTGGATCCACAGTCAAAATCTTGCAACAGACGTGCTGCAAAATATTGAGAACCAAAAGATGATTCAGACACACTTACACATATACAAATTACAGTACTAATAATTTTTCTGATTTCATTAAATCCTTCTGTATTTATACTGAAAGAGAATCTGTTCCAGTAAATGTATACATATGGAAAGAGAGAGGCACAGAGATAGAGAGAGAGAATGTGTGTGTGTGTGTGTGAGAGAGAGAGAGAGAGAGAGAGAGAGAGAGAGAGATAGTGCAAGAGAAAGTGTATGTGTGTGTGTATGTTAGAGAGAAAGAAGGTCTTCAAGGTCTCACTATGTTGACTAGGCTGGTCATTAAACCCCTGGCCTTAAGTGATCCCCTCCTGTCTCGGCCTCCCAAAGCACTAGGCGTACAGGCATAAGCCATTGTACCCAGCTGAGAATCTGTTCTTAGTTACCGAAAAAATATAATAAATAAGTCAGTCAAGAGAAATGAAAAGGTTTTCAGACAATACAATAAAATCCCATTATTTGTTTACTCTAAAACCTAAATAAATGATAGTTCATATGCTTAGTAAAATGGGAAAAAAATTCATTTTCAAAGTCTACTCTGTGTTTTCCCATCTACAGAAGGTGTGATATGAACTACTTATGGAGTAGAAAAGATGCCTAACTGATTTGTTGGCAATTTCAGACCTGGAGACCACTACAAACGTAGCATTTGTTTAAGACATCAATAGGTTGGCCCACTGTTTAATTCAGAGCATTCTTTTCTTGCAACTAAATTGGACAAATCATGTTTAAATAAATGTATAGCACAGATAAACTGCATAGGAAGAGTGTAAAATGTCTTAAGAGAAATGATGATATATGGCAGATGAACTGAATTAAAAGTAAGAGAACTTAGTTTTCTAATAAACTCATCATCCCTCACTGGGCCTCACTTGCTCTATTTGAAAATGAGAGTCTAGAGACTAAGTAACCTCTAAGCCTCTATCAAGTTATGCTACTTCTTTGTATTACAGTAAGAATAAAGGAAGCTCGTAAGTGCCAACACACATGAAGGGCACTGGGAACTGCCTCAGGAGCCAGCAAATCAATAAACCAGGGCATCAGCACTTCTCCCCATCCTCGCAATGTGAGAACAGCCTCCACTGCTGACTGCTCTCACCCTTCTGCTACCATCGGGATCATTTATCACACTCCAGGATATTTGTCTTCTCTCACTCATCTTCTATTCATCATCAAGCAAAGAGTGTCTTAAAATATAGTCTGTTCTCAGCCAGGTGCAGTGGCTCACACTTGTAATCCTAGTACCTTGGGAGGCCGAGGAGGGGGGAATCACCTGAGGTCAGGAGCTGGAGACCAGGATGGCCATGTTGATGGTGAATCCGCATCTCTACTAAAAATACAAAATTTAGCCGGGTGTGGTGGCTGGAGCCTGTAATCCCAGCTACTCAAGAGGCTGAGACAGGAGAATTGCTTGAACTAGAGAGGCAGAGGCTGCAGTGAGCCGAGATTGTGCCATTGCACTCCAGCCTGGTTGAAATAAATATTACATTTTTAGTGTAGGGGGCAGCCTCATAAACTCCTAGGTAGCTACTGGCAAGATTGTATTTATTTGTCCAAAACATTCATTCATATATATATATATATATATATATATATATATATATATATAGAGAGAGAGAGAGAGAGAGAGAGAGAGAGAGAGAGACATTCAGTTCTCATTATTCACTGTAGTTATGGTATATGAAGTTACACTGAATAGCAAAATCCAGAACCATTGCTCCTAGAGGAGATACAGAGGTTAGGGTTTCATAGACTCTGACCATGATACTTTTTTAACCAATCAATGCATGACCTTATTTTGGGTATGTTTCAGTATGAAGATACCTCATTTAATATGTATTGTTGAGTCATTAGTATTGAACTCACAGCCAACAGCACTGTAACTCATACCTGAATAAAGTTCATCTAACATACATATTTTCCTCATAAGGCACATTACAGACTTCTTGTGCCCAGAAACACGAGATGAAACTTCAGCACTATGCTTGGGGGGCATTTCAGACAGCAAATCACTAACAGGAAACACAAAAATGTGAAAAACACAGCCGTAAATAGCCTGCAAAAAAGGACACATGCCTATAGTATGACAGCTGAAATAAGAAGACTTGGGGTCTTCTTATTTCAGCTGGAAGGTGAGCTTTACTTACCTCAGACATTCTGCCATTTTGCAAATATCAATAAATGATCATGATTGAACCAAGAGTATTGATCTGGGGGTTCTAAATACATTTTGGCAAGAATGTGAATTCACAAACACAAGAATCACAGTAGGAAGGATCAGTTGTATGTTGCACTAGTTCTCATAGAGAATGGTTTATAATCAATTTTGGACAAATAAATACAATCTTGCCAATAGCTACCCAGGAGTTTATGATGCTGCCCCCTACACTAAAAATAAACAGTCCATTTTATGTCAAGTAACACTTCAAAATAAGCCAACTGATGAAAAAATGAGTTATTTCTTCAGAATGGAAAAAAAAAAAAGAGATTTTAATTTCTTACCTATATCTCACTCCTGAAAAAATTTCTAGTAAAAATCTTAATGGTACTAGTTTTATTCTTGAATCTGTTTTAAAGTTATGCATTAAATTTACTTTTAAATGTGGTTATTATTTAAGATCTACATTATTCAAGATGCATCTTCAATCCTATAATGACTTTATTTACTGGGACTTTTTATGACTTATAATAGCGGTTATTGCTAATGTATTTTCTGGCTTAAATTATATTAAATTTTAGAAGGAACACCCATGTAAATTTAGTTTCATAAAGCAATTTGCTGTCCTTAGCACCAAAAATAAAACATTAGAATAAAAACTGCTTTAAGCAAATGGCTACTGAAAGCCAACATTACCTTTTCTACTTAAAATAGATCATGCTTCCCTCCTCATTTTCTATAAACTTTAAACTCTTTAGATCAATATGACCTGATCTCCGCATATTTCTCTGCTCCAGCTCCAACTACACTCTGCCTTATAGCAAATTGCTAGCCACACTCTGCTTCCTCGCCCCCGCTGCCCACACACATGCACACGATACGTGCAGGGGCAGAATACTGTAGTGATTTTGAATTCATATTCTGATTCAGACTGTGTGGACTTAAATAAGTTCAAACCCAACTATTGAGTGCTTATTTCTTGGCCATATTACTTTATCTCTTGAAGTTCAGTTCTCTTTCAATGCACAGGAGTACTAATGCACCTACTTTCAGCAGATGATTGGATTCAAAAAGTGTGTTATACATATACAATGGAATACTACTTATCCATAAAAAGAATGAAATTATGCATGTTGCAGCAACATAAATGGAACTGGAGGGGTTTTTGTCATTTTTTTTGTTTGAGATGGAGTCTCACTCTGTCACCCAGGCTGGAGTGCAGTAGTGAGATCTTGGCTTGCTGCAACTTCTACCTCCCAGGTTCAAAGGATTCTCAAGCCTCAGTTTCCTGAGTAGCTGGGACTACAGGCGTGAGCCACCATGCCTGGCTAGTTTTTGTGTTTTTAGTAGAGATGGGGTTTCTCCATATCTCCCAGGGTTGTCTCTAACTCCTGGCCTCAAGTGATCCACCGGCCTCGGCCTCCCAAAATGCTGAGATTATAGGTGTGAGCCACCATGCATGACAGAACTGAAGGTTTTATCTTAAGTAAAATTACTCAAAACAAAACATGAAATACCACATTCTCACTTATAAGTGGGAGGTAAATAATGTGTATACATGGACATAAAGTGTGGAATAATAGACATTGGAGACTTGGGAAGGATGAGAGGGTGAGAGGGTGGGATGAGGTGTGGGATGAAAATTACAAAATTACAATGTACACAAATTCACGTGATGGTTACCCTAAAAGCACAGACTTACCACTACTATATCCATGTAACAAAACTATAATTGTACCCTCTAAATCTATTTTAAAAATTAAAAACAAAATTAAATAAAATGATGCTTATAAAATATTTGCCAAGCCCTAAATACTATTATTAGTATTAGCATTATTATTTCTATGATGGTGACTTTGATGAGGGGGAGGAGGCAGAATGTCTATCTCTGGCATTGCCTCTACCTCTGGCATGACTTCTGCCTCCAGTGCTCATCCAGCTTCATTCATATTTGTCCTTCAGATTCAGCTCAGATATCATCTTTTTTAGAAAACATTTTCCAATGCCTTGGGTCAAGTGAAATAAACTTCTCCCATAGGACATATACTTTTAGGTGCATACATCATAGATTTTCTTGGACTTGCCTAGTTTGGTTTCTTGACTTCTTCACTAGGCTGTGAGTCCCTCAAGGACAGAGAGCCTACCATACTCATCAGAATGTTACCATTATCTAGCTCATTACCTTCCTCATCACATGTGTTCAATATTTTCACTGTTGCACTGAGTCCCTGAAGACAAATAATCAACAATTCTACTTGTCAATGTTGCTACTGCCATGCCTTCAGAATGGAACTTAAGGAGCGAAATAAATTGAACTAAATCTATCTACCACACCTACTTTCTTTCCTTTATGTTTTTCCTTAAAATATCGCAAGCATGTGGCCCTTAGGAAAAATGGCTCAACACCCTTGTCCCTCTGGCCCTGGCCCTCTGGCCCAGTGTTCCCATCTCACACATGCAGTGTTCTCCCTTGCCGTGGTGTGCGGTGAGCAGCCGGCATTGTGATGACACACCACTGACTGCTTCCAATGTGCCTCCTGACAGCTATCTTCACAAATAAAATGTAAATTGAAACTGTTCCAAAAAACATCCATGACCTCAAGAAGATTTATCAGCTCTCCTGGTGTATGCAGTAAATGAAATGTTATTATTCTCTCTTCACACAAATTCTATCTGACAGATGGCGTTTTGTTATTTTAGGAAAGTAGCAGTCTACTGAGTATTTAAGGGTTGTTTTCAGGGTCCCACTGCACCATTTCCACAAATCTTTTACCTCTAAGAGAACACATACAATAAATTCTTCCGTAAAATAACTACAGAGAAATTGGCATCTCCTAGGGTTACGAAGCCGAGATTAAGAAAATGTATATGAAAGAACTCTGTAGCCATCAATGCTTTATAAATACGTGTGCAAAAAAGGAAACCTGTTTTCCAAATAAGTTTCTGGAGGACTATTGCTTTATAATATCTCTATAGAACTAGCCAGTTAAACTTGTTCTTGTCATTCAATCATCTCTGCTTTCTCAATAGGATATTCTCCTTGCATTTTTCAAATGCTATCTGAGAAGACTGGGTTTTAAAATTATTGTTATTCTTAATTTCACATGAAGATAAATTGAGATAGAATTACCCTCACCTGGCCTGGCATGGGTGGCTCACGCCTGTAATCCCAGAACTTTGGAAAGCCAAGGGAGGCAGATCACCTGAGGTCAGGGGCTTAATACCAGCCTGGCCAACGTGGTGAAACACTGTCTCTACTAAAAATACAAAATTAGCCAGGCGTGACGGCATGCCCCTGTAATCCCAGCTATGGAAGACTGAGGCAGGAGATTTACTTGAACCCGCGAGGTAGAGGTTGCAGTGAACTGAGATCACGCCATTGCACTCCAGCCAGGGCAACAGAGTGAGCCTCTGTTTCAAAATTAAAAAAAAGAAAAAAGAAAAAAATATTCACCTCACCTAGGGAACTAAGGTCCCTCTGAAAATCTGAACAGAGGAGATGATGTTGTTCCATTAATGAATCCCAAGACACAGCAATTATGTGTCATTGTTGATACATATCATAACCAGGCTATATAACCGCAAATTAGAGATGATTACAAATGAGGTTTATCATTAAAGTCATTATAAAATGAGTCATCAAGAAAAGGGAAAAACAACTTTTGCAAAACCAAAACATGTACAGGTAGAAGAAATTTTTGCTTTCAGGAAAAGGAGCGTTTTTTTTTCTTTGATTGAATTTATGACTCCCAATTTGTCATTTTAAGTAGATTAAAATATTACACTGAATTAAAACATAGATTGACATTAGTAATTTTGGATTGAGCATACTTAAACATGTTAATTTTTTAAAGTATAAATAAGGCAGACTGGCTTAATATATTTTACATACATTCACATCCTGAGCTAACATCAGTGGTCTTTTAAAACTGGGAGTTTAAATTAATGGAACACTTTTGGTGGGCATTTTGTCAATACTGCTCACACTAAGTTCTAAAAAATATACACACATTTTTGATCCTACAATTCCACTGCTAAAAGTTGGCTTGAACCTGTTGCGATGATGTGATACTTTCAAAATAATTATATTATGATTGTAGCATGGCAAAAAATTCAACAGCACTACACTAAAGAAGCAGTGGCTGTATATACAGCAGTAATAATGATGCTTAGTCACTTAAACAGCTTTATTGTCCCTGCCAGGAGATTCTCAACAAGCTAGTCTTTCTAACTTTTTCCACTGAACTGATTATATCTCTAAGCTATTTTGATATCCTATAAATGTCAGCTTTTATACAGTGTAGTTAAATTCACTTTCTAAAATGCATAGTCATGGGTTACCCTTTTATAAAATAGTTTCTAAAATATTTTGCATAATTATTCTGTATAGCTTTGAGGACTGTTACAAACTTTATATCTAGTTAGTTAGCTTGCCGCCAGGGTGGTAATTATATCAGGTGTAATCTCCACTTATTATTATTATTATTATTATTATTATTATTATTATTATTATTATTTTGAGATGCAGCCTCCCTCTGTCACCCAGGCTGGAGTGCAATGGTGCTATCTCGGCTCACGGCAACCTCCGCCTCCTGGGTTCAAGTGATTCTCCTGTCTCAGTCTCCCGAGATTACAGGCATGTGCTTATATTTTTAATCAACTTTTATTTTGGAAAATTTTCAGGTTGACCAAACAGTTGCAATGATAGAACAGTGGGTTTCCATGTACCTAGTGTCCAGTTTCAGTTTCCAACAATGTTAACTTCTGTGGCCCATGTATGTTTGACAAAATGAGAAAAACAACATTGACCTATTACTATTAACCAAACCCCAGACTTAATTGAGATTTCACCAGTTTTACCAACAATGTCCTTTTGTCTGTTCTGGAGTTTCATCCAGAGAACCACATTCCATTTACTTGTCATATGCCCTTTAGTCTCTGCCATACTATGTTTCTCCATGTTTCCATGGTTTTCATGACAACTGAAAGGAGGACTGCTCACTACTTTGTAGTTTGCCCCTCAATTTGGATTTGACTGATGTTTTCATCATAATTAGGCTGAGATTATGGGGTTTTAGGAAGACTACGGTGATTCAGTGTCCTTTTCATCACCCCAAATCTATGGTCTCTTTAGTGGTCAGAAGGAATAAGGAGAGTTCATAGGCCAAAGTATTTTGGAAATTGTAGGACTTTGTAGAGGTGGTGGTCTAGAAATTTATGGGGCCAATATTGATTGACACCATGTTTGAGGTCAATATATGGCATCAAATGGGCAGGTGTCAGACATTCTAGATACTGTGCAATGTGTAGGACTCTTCTACACAAAAATGAAATGCTACATTTTACATAAATGTGAATTCCCACCAGATGGTCCCTATAAAAATGTATATACATATACATATATATTAATACATTTTGGAGTCAATAACATAACTCTGCTGTACAAGTAAACACAGATATTTTTATGAATTTAATTTATATTAAAATTTTTAGGACTACAACAATCGTGAATGTTAAGGTAAAGTTATTCATTATTTTTAAAGGCATAATCAAGATTTTATTAATCAATTTGGAAAATTATGCCACAGAATGTAGTATCACTCCTATTTGAATTTTCAATACAACAAACCTAAATAGTAGATACTGTATCTTTTATGTGATTCTTTGTATGAAAATAAATGCATTTATTTGGTGTTTATTTTTAAAATGTCAAAGAAAAAGTGATAATATTCAGTGTTAAATGTTACGTTACATTTCTTAAATCTAAACTCACTTTTTTCTAAGTTATTGTTAACACCGGGATTCTTATTGTAGATATTCTAAGCATTTTCTTACTGGATTTACTGGATATACTTTAATTTATTATAAATTATTTTTATTTTATTAGAATAAGGGCACTACATTGATTTTTTTCAAAGTAATGCATATGGGTTGCTTATACTTTTTATCAATATCAGGATCATAAAAGGGTAGTAAATGTTAAAATACAGTGGCAATGGCATAGAATGCACCTTCCACAGAGTGATCCGAGCAGATAGTGGACTAACAAAGGCAGCAAAAGTCTCAAGACTATTTTGTTTATTCCACATTTATTCTATGACTGTTTTAAGCGAGATATTAGAGATAGAGGAGAAAGGTGGCATCCCTGATTACACAGATCTTAGAGTTTAATATAAATAATCATGTCTATATGGATAAATGTCATTCATTCATTCAATCATTCTCTTAATGCCCTTCAACCAATGCCACTAGGAACACACAAATAATTGAACAATGGGGACTGGTGAGGTATCACAAAAGAAAGTGTTAACAGGACTTAAAATAGTAATCAGGTTTGTGTTAGGTGATCTTGATGAGGACTCAGTGAAATAGGGTTTGACTCTGGATGGATGGTGTCACAATATGGGTTATTCTATGCTGAGTATCTTAAAAATTTTTTACCTCGAAAGTGAGAAGAACACAGAGAAGCTGAAGCTGTGATTGTAAGAGAAACACTAATCACTCATATGAGCCAGGATGGGGGATATTTGGCCATTTTTGTGGTTTAAGCAATGTTAGGATTTTGTCTTGATTCATCAGAGTCACTGAGTGCCCTTGTCTGATGTTGGTGTTCTGTGGCTTCATATCCAACAGGAATACAGCAAAGCCAATCTGTGAGTGCCAGGCCTGCCTTGGGCCATCATGGGCTACTTTTTTCTTTCTCATGTCACTTATTCAACTCGCGTATAATATTTTTTTTTTATTTCACAAGTAATACATAGTATTTTAGAAAATTTGAAAAATACAAAAATGTTGAAGGATGAAAAAAATCACTCATAATCCATCCATCAAATATGAAATATGTGTATGGTTCTGAAGTCACAAGTATATATTTGGTAGCCCCAACTCTCAAAAAGGAATTGAGGTTCATTGTTACAGTCCACAAATTAGAATTATATATTTGAAGATGGCCAAAATAAAGACATTTTCAGGGTGGTGAGAACATTTAGTAAAGGTGCCACGGAGAAGAAGTGGCATTTAGCCGGGCGTTGACGGATGCATAATTTCTGCCAGTTTTAAACTGAGATCATTGTGAGCACACGTGACCACTGGGAAAGTCATATTATGTGAGGAACACTATGAGTGCTGTGAAGAGTTAACTCCTTTTGATTCTCTTTTGACCAGAGGCCACTATGGAAGTATTTCCTACAAGGGAAGCTGAAGATCAAATAGATACTTGGCCGAGTAGTTTGTAGAATGGGATTAAAAACATATATGTTAGAGTATGTTTTTCAGAACAAAATAAATGCATGCCAAAAGAGCCTAGTACTGAGCCTGGCAAATGCTTGCTGCATGGTCAGTGGTCCTGCCTCATGGGTTTCCCATGCTCTTCCCAGTGAGGATGCTAATCCCATGGGAAGCAAGCACTGCTGAATGAGAGAACACTTTCTTAACGGAAGAAAAACTGTACTTAAGGAGATAGAAATCAATCATTGAGTCTTTATAGTAATTTCACCTGACTTTGAAGGATAAAAACAATTCAGAGATTGCGCTTCAGTGCTAAGAGTATTCTCTGCTTTCCAAATCAGTCAGTCTTTCAAAACTCCTTTTTCCAGGTTACCATTAAATACAGAATTTAAAATATTCTGACAGCAAAACATTATTAAGTGCTAAAAAGTATCAGCAAAGACATGGCAAGTTCTCAAAAGGTCTAAAACGGTATGGATTCTAATCTTTCTTGGATAATTTAAGAGGCATCTTGTGTGATGATAAGGAAATGAAGTAGACGACCTCTCAATGTCCTTTCTAGACTAGAAATTATATAATAATGTATTCTAATAAGTCTTCATAGTTAATGAAATAAGAGAGGGCTTCTTTTTAAACTCTACCTTTTTAAAATTATTTTTTTCTCTGTAAAATTAAGGCTAGTTTAAAGTTAAATTGGGTGTGAAATTGTTTCTAAAGTATTTTAAGCAAAGGGTTGCGTATAATTTTTTTTTTATTTCACAAGTAATACTATTTTAGAAAATTTGAAAAATACGAAAATGTTGAAGGATCAAAAAGAATCACTCATAATATACTCACCCATATATGTTTATGTTTAATAATTTGGCCCCTATTTATATATTATGTTCATTACATGAAATCACCACAAATGATATTTTATTCTTAGCCCTTCCTAGGTTCAACTCACCCTCGAAACTCCCTACCTGAATTCCCACTCTTTCAGTTATCACTCTTGCTTTTCCTTCTCATCACATCTGCTCTCACCTGCCATCACAAATAAATAACGTCTCTTAGGTCATTTAATAATTCTGTCTACCACTTCTACATGGAAAAACAGTGAAGAATAGAGTTGAATAGATAGAAAGCATCACTTTATTTTTTATCAAATGACTTTCTTATCTTCCCCTCTTCTCCCCAGAGATTCATTTACCATTAAATGTGGTCTGTTGAAAACTGTCCACAGAGATTTTCAAGAAATAAAATGGTACAAATAATTCAGAGAAACCACTCAGCTGTCTAATATGGAGACATCAAGGTGGTAGATGGCCCCCTAGACGTAATGGTCACAAAGTAAAGAGGGAAGTCTTCATTACATAATTCAGTGCAAAATAATGCACTCTGCTCTATTATTTTAGTGACAGCACAAATTTCACTGAAGGAGCTAATTTTGGTACAAACCTTTCAAAATACATATTACTTGTATTTTTTTAATAAATAAGAGAGAGTGTTGAAAGCCACACAGATTCTAATATTAGGCAGGGTAGGTCCAATATATGTCTGTAATTATCACAATAATTAAGATATAAAAAGGTATAATAATATCTCTATTAAGAGTTTATCTTTTGGTTATTAAAAAGAAACTATGTTTAAAAGGAGACACCTCACCACACCTCCCAAATGGGTTCAGATGGGATTCTAGGGAGTAGCCATGAGCTCTGGGGTGATATAGGTTTTCTGCCAATTGATCCACTCTCTTTCATTCCTTTTTTTTTCCTATTACTCAGCATCTTTGGGGTGAAGGGTCATCATTAAATGCGTTATGTGATTCTAAGTGCTTTCTCTGATGAAGATTTACCAGATAACATCTTATTATAAACTCAAGGTAAGTACTACTAGTATATAGATTTTGCAGCTGAGTAAACAGATTCTGAGAGATTCAGTCACTTGCATCCATCACACTGCTTGTGAATGTCCCGAGTCTATCATCAGAGCCATCATATTTAATGCTTGCACAGAGACCTGTTTTTCTTCTTAATATTATTTTATTCTGGAAATAATATCTATCCACTAGCATATTTCATTTATATATGTGTGTGTATAAAATATAATGTTTTAACTTTTGATGGTTGATATGGTTTGGCTCTGCGTCCCCAACTAAATCTCATGTTGAATTTTAATTCCCAAATAGGGGGAGAGACCTGGTGGGAGATGACTGGATCATGGAGGCAAATTTCCCTCTGCTTTCCCTCTGTTTTTGTGATAGTGAGTTAAGAGTGTGTAGCACGTCCCCCTTCACTCATTCTCTCCTGCTCTGCCATATGAATATTGTGCCTGCTTCCCCTGCATCTTCTACCATTTTAAGTTTTCTGAGGCCTACCCAGCCATGCCTCCTGCATAGCCCACAAAACTGTAAGTCAATTAAACCTCTTTTCCCCATAAATTACCCAGTCTCAGGTATGTCTGTATGTCAGTGTGAGAGTAGTCTAATACAGAAAATTAAAAGAAGAGAAGTGTGGTGTTGCTATAAAGATACATGAAAATGTGTAAACAACTATGGAACTGGGTAACAGGCAGATGTTGGAACAGTTGGGAGGTATCAGAGGAAGGCAGGAAGATGAGGGAAAGTTTGGAACTTCCTAGAGACTTGTTGCATGGTTGTAACCAACATGCTGATAGTGATATGGACAGTAAAGTCCAGACTCAGGTGGTCTCAGATGGAGATGAGGAACTAATTATGAACTAGAATAAAGGTCACTCTTGCTATGCTTTAGCAAAGAGACTGATGGCATTATGCCCCTGCTCTAGAGATCTGTGGGACTTTGGAGAGAGAAGATTTAGAGTATCCGGCAGAATAAACTTTTAAGAAGCAAAGTGTTCAAGAAGTGATCTGGCTGCTTCTCAAAGCCAACACTCATTTGCATAAACAAATTACCTGAAAGAAGAACGTCTGTGTAAAAGGGAAGCAGAGCATAAAAGCTCAGCAAATATGCAACCCAGAAACATGGTAGAAACAAACAAACAAACAAATGAACAGAAATGTTCTGGGGAAGAATTCAAAGCTTCAGAAATTTGCACAAGCAAAGAAGATCTGAACGTTAATAGCCAAGACAACTGGGAAAAAATGCCTCCAGGGCATTTCAAACACCTTTGCAGCAGCCCCTTCCATTTCAGGTCTGGAGGCCTAGAAGGAAAAAATGGTTTTGTGGGCCAGGTCCAGGCCCCTGCTGCTCTGTCTAGCCTCAGGACATGGCACCCTGCATCCCAGCTGCTCCAGATCCAGCTGTGGCTAAAAGGGGCCAAGATACAGCTTGGGTCATTGACTCAAAGGGTGCAAGTCTCATGCCTTTGTTGCTTCCATGTGATGTTGGACCTGCAGGTGCACAGAAGATGAGTTGAGCTTTGGGAACCCATGCTGAGACTTCAGAGGATATATGGAAACAGCTGTGTATCCAGGCAGAAATTTGCTGCAGGGGTGGAGCCCTCATGGAGAACTTCTGTTAAGGCAGTGTTGAGGGGAAATGTGGGATTGGAATCTCCACACAGAGTCCACCACTGGGGCACTGCCTAGTGGAACTATGAGAAGAGGGTCACTGTCCTTCGGGCCACAGTAGGGTAGATCCACTGACAGCGTGCACCATAAACCTGGAAAAGCAGCAGACACTCAACACCAGTCAGGGAAAGCAGCTGTGGGGGCTGTAACCTGCAGAGCCACAGAAGCAGAGCTGCTCAAGGCCTTAGACGCCCACTCCTTGCATCATTGTGGCTTGGATGTGAGACAGGGGGTCAAACGAGATTGTTTTGGAGCTTTGAGATTTAATATCTGCCCTGCTAGGTTTTTAACTTGCATGATGTATTAGTCTGTTTTCACGCTGCTGATAAAACGTATCTGGGACTGGGAAGAAAAAGAGGTTTAATTCGACTTACAGTTCCACATGGCTGGGGAGGCCTCAGAATCCTGGTAGGCGGTGAAAGGCTCTCCTTACATGGTAGTGGCAAGAGAAAAATGCAAAAGCAGAAACTCATGATAAAACCATCAGGTCTCATGAGACTTATTCACTACCACAAGAACAGTATGGGGGAAAGTGCCCTCATGTTCAAATTATCTCCCACCGGGTCCCTCCCACAACACATGGGAGTTATAGGAGTACAATTCAAGATGAGATATGGGTGGGGACACAGAGCCAAACCATATCATCTGCCTCTGGCCCCTCCAAATCTCATGTCCTCACATTTCAAAACCAATTATGCCTTCCCAGCAGTCCCCCAAAGTCTAAAGTCTTAACTCATTTCAACATTAACCCTAAGTCCTCAGTCCAAAGTCTCATCTGAGACAAGGCAAGTCCCTTCTGCCTATGAGCCTGTAAAATCAAAAGCAAGCTAGTTACTTCCTAGATACAACAGGGATACAGGTATTGGGTAAATATAGCCATTCCAAATAGGAGAAATTGGCCAAAACAAAGGGGTTACAGGGCCCATGCAAGTCCTCAATCCAGCAAGGCAGTCAAATTCTAAAGCTCCAAAATGATCTTTGACTCCATGTCTCACATCCAGGTCATGCTAATGCAAGAGGTATGTTCTCATAGTCTTGGGAAGCTCTGCCCCTGTGGCTTTGCAGGGGTATAGCCCCTCTCCTGGCTGCCATTGAGTGTCTGAGGATTTCCAGGTGCACAGTGCAAGCTGTCTGTGGATGTACCATTCTGGGTCTGGAGGACAGTGGCCCTCTTCTCACAGCTTCATTAGGTAGTGCCCCAGAAGGGACTCTGTCTGGGGGCTCCCACCTCACATTTCCATTCTGCACTGCCCTAGTAGAGGTTCTCCAGGAGGACCCCCTCTCCTCCAGAGGAAACATTTACCTGGGCATCCAGGTATTTCTATATATCTTCTGCAATGTAGGTGTAGGTTCCCAAACGTCAATTCTTGACTTCTATGTACCCGCAGGCTCAACACCATATGGAAGCTGCCAAGGGTTGGGGCTTGCACCCTCTAAAACCGTGCGCCAAGCTGTACCTTGGCCCCTTTTAGCTATGGCTGGAGCAGCTGGGACACAGGGCACCAAATCGCTAGACTGCCCACAGCATAGGGACACTGGGCCCAGTCCACAAAACCATTTTTTTCCTCCTAGGCTTCCAAGTCTGTGATGGAAGGGGCTGCCATGAAGACCTATGACATGCCCTGGAGACATTTTCTCCATTGTCTTGGGGATTAACATTCAGCTCCTTGTTACTTATGCAAATTTCTGCAGCCAGCTTGAATTTCTCCTCAAAAAAATAGGTTTTTCCTTTCTACTGCATCATCAGGCTACAAATTTTCTGAACTTGTATGCTTTGATTCATTTAAAACGGATTGCTTTTAATAGCACCCAAGTCACCTTTTGAATGCTTTGCTGCTTAGAAACTTTTTCCACCAGATGCCCTAAATCATCTCTCTCAAATTTAAAGGTTCACAAATCTCTAGGACATGGGCAAAATGCCACCAGTCTCTTTGTTAAACATAACAAGAGTTCCTTTTGCTCTAGTTCCTAACAAGTTCCTCATCTCCATCTGAGGCCACGTCAGCCTGGACCTTATTTTTGACATCACTATCAGTATTTTTGTCAAAGCCATTCAACAAGCCTCTAGGATGTTCCAAATTTTCCAACATTTTTCTGCCTGCTTTTGAGCCCTTCAAATTTTTCCAACTCTGCCTGATACCTAATTCCAAAGTTGCTTCCACATTTTCAGGTATCATTTCAGCAATGCCTCACTCTACTGGTACCAATTTACTGTTTTAGTCTGTTTTCACACTGCTGATAAAGACACACCCGAGACTGGGAAGAAAAAGAGGTTTAATTGGACTTAACAGTTCTGGGGACTTAACAGTTCTGCATGGCTGGGGTGGCCTCAGAATCATGGCGGGAGGTGAAAGGTACTTCTTATATGGCAGCGGCAAGTGAAAAGTGAGGAAGATTCAAAAGCGGAAACCCGTGATAAAATCATCAGCTCTTGTGAGACTTATTAACTATCACTTTAACAGTATGGGGGAAAACGTGCTCATGACCCAAATTATCTCCCACTGCATCTCTCCCACAGTGTCTCTCCCACATGGGAATTATGGGAATACAATTCAAGATGAGATTTGGGTGGGGACACAGAACCAAACCATATTACATAGGGTCTGTAGCCCCTTTGTTTTGATCAATTTTTCCCTTTTGTAATGGACACCAATGCCTGTACCCTCATTGTATGTTGGAAGTAACTAATATGTTTTTGATTCTACAGCCTCATATGTGGAAGGGACTTGGCTTGTCTCAGATGAGATTTGGGATTTGGACATTAAAGTTAATGCTGAAATTAGTTAAGACTTTGGGGGACTGTTGGGAAGGCATGACTGTGATTTGAAATGTGAGAAGGATATGAGATTTCAGAGGGTCCATGAGTGGCATGATATGGTTTGACTCTGCATCCTCACCCAAATCTCATGTCAAATTGTAAATCCCAGTGTTGGGGGAAGGACCTGGTAGGAGGTGATTGAATCATGTGGGCTAACTTCCTCCTTGCTGTTCTTGTGATTTTGAGTGAGCTCTCATGAGATCTTGTTGTGTAAAAATGTGTAGCACTTCACCCTTCACTCTTTCTCCCTCCCCGGCTCTGCCATGTGAAGACATGCTTGCTTTCCCTTAGCCTTCCGACCTGATTGTAAGTTTTGTGAGGCCTCCCCAGCCATGCCTCCTGTAGAGCCCACAGAACTGTGAGTCCACGAAACCTCATTTCTCCATAAATTAACCAGTCTCAGGTATGTTACAGCTCTGTGAGAACAGACTAATACAAGGGTGGTCACTATATTCATTATCTTGGTTGTGGTGGTAGCTTTAGATGTATATTTGAAATGTATTATATTTTAATTATGCTTCAATCATGTTGTCAAAAAACAAAGCATATTTTCTTATATTAAGAGTGAGAATGAAATAAAATTAAATTTAAAAAAAGAGTGAGAAACAATATCTTGAAAGGGAAATACAAAGAATCTCAACCAGATTGAAATGAATAAATTAATGGAAACTTTTCTTGGAGCCAGAAGGTGCTGATGCAGCATAAGGACCAATTCTGATAAGTAGAAAGATTCAATTAAGATGTTATTATCATTATTAGTAGTAGCAGAAGTGGAAGAGTCATATGAGAACCTGGATATTGAAGAGAAAATAGAAAGAAAATAGCTACTTATCTTTTCTTAGGTACCTACTTACTTTAGACATGATTTCATACTCTTTGAGGAAGATGGATGAATGGGTTGGGTAGATAGAAATATTAACTCTTATCCATGCAACAAATATATGTTAATATTCAGTCTTTGCACTAGATGCTAGGAAAACAAGATGTACAGACACAATTTTTGCTATCATGGAGCTCCTTTGTAGAGCTAATACAGTGTACTAAAGAACACAAAGGAAGGATACCTATCCACTTCATGACAGAGTTGAGTTGGAGGGTGGGAGAATTTTCTAAAGGAGATGTCTTCTTGAAAATTTGGAAAAGAATGGTTTGATTAAGAAGATGAGAAGGTGTGTTCCCATAAAGCGTCGCTATAGAGAGAACACTGTGTGCTAAGACAAGTATTGGACAGGGCAGTAAGTCTGGGGAATTTCAAGCATATCAGGGTGACTTCTAAATGAGCAGGATGAGATAATCAGGGAACAATCAGTAGGGTCAAACATGGTCATAAGTGATCAGAAAGAATTCTATATCTATCTAATTTTAAGCCATTTAGATTTTATAATGAGACAGTGTACAAAATTTAAGACTAGCCTCAACTTGTATAATCCCCTTCAGTAACTTCCACATAATGTTTTTCTATATCTTCATAGTCTTGAAATGTATGTAATAAACTGTCCAAATAAAATCTATTTTTAAAAGAGTTACAACAGAGAAAAACTAGTTTAAAGACAGAAGGTGCAAACAACCTCCTTCTGTATGAGTTCTAGAATCTTGTTTCAACATTTAAAAACAGCTTAAAGTGTGTACCATTCTGGGCCTATTTTATTGAAATTTTCTTCCTATTAGAATAACAGTGACTAAAATTTATCAGCATCTTCAAATCATGAAATCATAAAACACCAGATCCAGATTTCTTTTAAAAGTCTGAAATCATCTAATCCCATTACAGTTATAGAAAACAAAAGTTAAGATCAGAGAGAGAAGTGACCTCTCCCACTGTCAGTAGTTGAGAAAGCAAGGTGTACAATCAACAGCTGCTACGTTCTAGTCCTGATTTCTTTAATGTTCACCAGTCTGCCTGATATTTTACTTTTCAACATTCATTACTGTCAATGAATGGAAAAATTTTATTGATTTTTTTTTGCGATTATCTTTTGCGATTCTCAACAAATGAAATAATTTGAAGCTGTTTTAAAAGCTCAAAACAAGACTATTTGACAAAAATATATGGTAGCTTTCCAAAGTTCCTTGTGACAAGATTAAAACAAAATCTATACTTGAAAATCTTTTCAAATTTACAACAAATTGAAGAATTCATAAGATGCACACAGGCTTCTGATTCAGGGAGGTAGAATCATCCTCTTTTACTCTCAAAATTCAATTAAAGTGATAATAAACAAATGCAGTAATAATAATAATGATAATAGGGCTTACCAGAAGTTTCAGGTACAGACATCAGACCACATCAGTAACCTGATAATAATGGCAGGCTTCTAAAAACAGAACTCATTTGAGATCTTATGGATGGACAACCCAGAGAACAGAAAACTACAGTTAAAAACATCTGCTGAAAAGAATAGCATATGTAGTGGAAAAGTCACCATCTCCTCTCGAAATGAACCTCAGAGTGTCTGAGGTGAAAGCTGGCAAATGTGAGCTGTCTTTTAGATATTAATTAGAAGACTATGTAGAGAAAAGTGTGACAGTTAATTCCTCCACACTTCCCCCACCTCATTATACTCTAAAAATACAGAGTGACAGTAACAGTGGCATCCAGGTGTAAGAACAATCCTAAAAAACTACTCTCCAAAGAAGTTGGCTTATTCACTCATTCATATCAGGGGCCATTGAATGAGTTTCAGAAACTCAGAGCATGCTCTTTATTTAAGCATCGAGGCTTAGCTTTGCGTGTCTAGTTGCTTAGCACCCACTCAAACAAGAATAAATCTTGTAGTGACATATCCTACCGATTTACATGGAAGTCAGAATCTACTTTCCAGTTCTGGAAAAATAGAGAATTATTGTGTAAAGAGGTTTATATAACAAGAGGGTAAACTCGTAGCAGCTCGGTTAACTACCAACCTAGTACATCATTTAAAAGAGATAAGAATAAAAGCCAACTGTACAAGAAAAAAAAAACTAACAAATAAAAGACTATGTTAATCAGGATAGGGAAGATTTTGCTGAATAAACAACTCTGATATCTCAAATGACAATAATGCCATCTTAAATCTGGCTTGTTATTATGATAGAAGATAAAATGGCGCATGCAAAAACAACCGAAGCATATACCTTTACCTAGAAGCAACACACATTGCTTCCCATCAGATTACACAGACTAGTACTAACTTCATGGTCCTACTCACAGACAGGAGGGGAAATACATCAAGTTTCAAACCTATTGGTATGTATTCATTAAATGGCCTAATTAAATAAAAGATTCCTAGGAAGTGCCCAGATGGTAGAGGACTTGAATTATTTGATGAGAGTCAATACTGATCCTGGAAGAAATAAAAGCTTTAGAAGACAACAACATTTTTTTAAATTTAATTATTCTTTTCAGCAAGGTTAGTTATGATGTATACCTGAAACTAATTTCAGGTGCTATGAAAAAAAGAGTTGTTAATGAATAAAATAGATTTTGTTTTGTTTTAAAAAGTTATCGTTAAAAGTGTATAGAGATAAAAGCCATAAGAAATGCAAGGTAAATTTGAACAAATCCTGCAAATAGCTTGTATGTCTATGTGTGCATGCGTGTGTGAAAGAGAGGATGAATTATTCAAGAGCAAAAAGAACAACCCAGAAATTCCAAAGTACATCCAATGGGAGATTCACAGGAATAAAAAAAAAAAAAGAAAATCAGTAAGGGAAAGAATGAACGCATAAATAAAGGAACAAACTAGCTAATTAAATAATTATTGTTTTTAAAATTTCAAGCTCAAGAAAACTGAAAATATTCATAATAAGAGGACCTATTAAGTACTGAGTAGGAAGAATAGTAAGACTCACATCTAGAGACACCTTTAGAGAATTTAGGAACATTAATAATAAAGGGAAAATCCTTTCAGACCTTTTCGTTGGTTGACTGGTTGTTGAGGACTAAGCTCTGATTTTTTATCTTGCCCATATTCCTACCTGAGAGGTCTGGGGGGACGTGTCCTACAAACCACAAATTCTCATCAGATGGATTTTATTTGACCCTATATATTGGGACTTACTTTTCAATCTGACTTTGGCATAACATGATGAGACAAGGAAAAAAATATCTAACCCCAAAATATATTTCCCTGCCATACCTTGAAATTGCCCTCCAAAGTCTCTTGTGGGAAAAATCCACATTCTATAAAGAATCACCTTCCCTCTTTGTTCTTTGTTTTCCTTCCTTCCTCCCTTCCCAAATCTAGGAGATAGTCAACTAAGAGCCAGGCACCCTTTCAAGTATGATAAAAAAAAAACAATTTATAACCTGCTCTCTCTAAAGTCTGCTAAGAGCTTCCTCTGCACAATAAAACTTGGTCTCCACAATCATTTATCTTTAACCTGAACGTTCCTTTCTATTGATCCCAGGTCTTTAGACAAACTCAACCAATTGCTGACCAGAAAATGTTTAAATTTACCTATAACCTGGAAGCCCCCACTTCGAGTTGTCCCACCTTTCTGAACCAAACCAATGTATTTCTTAAGTGTATTTGATCAACGTATCATGCCTTCCTAAGATACATAAAACCGAGCTGTGCCCCAACCACCTTGGGCAGGTATTTTCAGGACCTCCTGAGGGCTGTGTCATGGGCCATGGTCACTCATATTTGGCTCCGAATAAATGTCTTCAAATATTTTACAGATCTTGACACTTTTCTTTTTTATTTATTTATTTATTTATTTATTTATTTATTTTTATTATACTTTAAGTTCTAGGGTACATGTGGATAATGTGCAGGTTTGTTACATATGTAGACTTGTGCCATGTTGGTGTGCTGCACCCATCAACTCGTCATTTACATCAGGTATAACTCCCAATGCCATCCCTCCCCCCTCCCCCCTCCCTGTGATAGGCCCCGGTGTGTGATGTTCCCCTTCCCGAGTCCAAGTGATCTCATTGCTTTTCAGCAATAGTTGTTTTTATTTTTTATGTTCTCTACTAAAAGATATGAATTATGTCTGTATATTCTCAACTAAAACATGTTTGTATGTTTTCTACTAAAATACATACATTGTATGCCTGAGCTTCACATCTGCACTTCTGGATACCAGAAGACAGCAGAGTATCATGTTCAAAGTTTAAAGAATGTGGAGAAATAGGAACACTTTTACACTGTTGGTGGGATTGTAAACTAGTTCAACCATTATGGAAAACAGTATGGCAATTCCTCAAGGATCTAGAACTAGATGTACCATATGACCCAGCCATCCCACTACTGGGTATATACCCAAAGGATTATAAATTATTCTACTACAAAGACACATGCACACGTATGTTTATTGCAGCACTATTCACAATAGCAAAGACTTGGAATCAACCCAAATGTCCATCTGTGACAGACTGGATTAAGAAAATGTGGCACATATACACCATGGAATACTATGCAGCCATAAAAAAGGATGAGTTTGCATCCTTTGTAGGGACATGGATGCAGCTGGAAACCATCATTCTTAGCAAACTATCACAAGAAGAGAAAACCAAACACCGCATGTTCTCACTCATAGGTGGGAACTGAACAATGACATCACTTGGACTCGGAAAGGGGAACATCACACACTGGGGCCTATCATGGGTGGCGGGGGAGGGATTGCATTGGGGGGTTATACATGATATAAGTGATGAATTGATGGGTGCTGACGAGTTGATGGGTGCAGCACACCAACATGGCACAAGTATACATATGTAACAAACCTGCACGTTATGCACATGTACCCTAGAACTTAAAGTATAATAAAAAAATGAAAAAAAAAAAAGAAATATGCTATTGAATTTATTATTCCACACCCTTACAAACTATTAATCAACTATAATAATTTGACCATTGCAAATCTGATTAATGCAAAAGTAAAATGCTTTGAAAATCTTGAATTTAAACAATCTATTAAGTGTGGAAGTATACCAATAAAAAGAAAGACATCTAAGAAATAAGAGAGAATAGAATCAAATAAATAAGAACTAAATCATAAGTTCAGTACAAAGTAATCCAAGGGTGAGAAATGAGCTATAAGCCTAGAATGGATTAGCCCCACAAAATAATTTCTTCTAGAAGAGAGTGAATTCTAGGATACACATTCCATGAATGAGAAACTAGAAGCTCTAAATATAATAAAGCTCTTATTTGTCCTCCAAATAACCAGAAGAGTGACAATTTATAAAGTTCAAGAAAGCCCAGAAGAAGCTCTAAAAATATATGCTCTCGGTATAAAAAATAGCCACTATAAATAAAACCTATATTTTAGAATTTATGACATTTTAAGTTTCTATCTCACCGGTTTTGTTAAAATGTGTCCTTCAACGGGTACATCTTATCTAAAGAAAAGCAATATTTAAACAAAGGCAATCTTATCTAAGAACATAATAGTATCTACATAACCATTATAAATACCACTTACTGGTTGTCATTTTTACAAAAGAAAAAAAAAAAAACAGTATATACAGAAACACAGAAGACTAAACAACTGTATAAGTAAATGTCATAAACTTTTACAGTCCATACTGTATTTTTATAATTGTACATCATAGGAATTTAAGAGAATTTGTCTAAACATAATGGAAATGGAGTTTGTTACTTAAATAGTATAGTAGTTTGTGAAGCAACACAAATCATTTAACTGACTATACCTGGTATACAAAGAGGGTTTGGATAATTTAAAATAATAAAAATTACTGTTTCAATTTCATGGTAACAATTACTATGAAAAAGGGCTTGAGATTTTCTAAGGAAGATGCCAAGTAAAAAATTTATTTATATAGGCTTGATTTGTATTCCCCCTATTTTCCCAAAATATACTACCCTAACTAGGTGTATTTAGTACTCTGATGCTATTGTCTTTTTATTTGCTCACTATTGAACTAACGATACATGTGGCTTTAAACTAAATACACATATCTCTATTGTCAAAATATTTTAGTCTAAGAAGATGAATTGCAAACTACCTATTTTCTTTAAAATAAATCAACACTATTTCAGTAAAAGAGCTTAGCATTTGAAAGAATTGTGAAGATTGTAACTCTAGACAGTATACATACAGGTATGTAAAATGAAGCACAGACTCCGAGAGAAAACTCAGACCACTCCCCTGTCTGCCATGCCAGTGCTAGGTGGCTGCTAGTGGTCTTCACTTATGACTACAGCCCCCTAACCGAAGCCCTTGGAAGCTTCCTCATCTTGACTCTTCATATATAACATAGACCACTAAGCTCTCTCAATTTTATTTTTGAAATATATCTCAAATCCACTCACTTCTCCCTATCTTAATTACAACCACACTAGTCAGTTAGTCGACCATTATTTATAATGTTTCTACTAGCTTCCAGGTACATTTCCACTTGCTGTACCATTAAAGTAGAGAGGAAGAGTGCCTATATTCAACATGGTTACCTCACAATGAGAGTAACAAACACACAAAAAAAAATTGACTAAATGAATCAGATAATAGAGGGATAAACAATATGAAGAAAACCAAACCACAATTTAGATTATCACATTATTAGTAATTTTTAGGGGGTGTCATGGTTAGATGTCCCACAAGTTCCACGCATCTCTCTGACAAAATCCCTTACTCTTTACCATCATAGTAGCTTGTTACTCCAATCACTCCCAAGTAGTAAAGAGATGAAGATGTACAAAGATATCTGACATTATCTGGAAATTCCAGGTCTGGAATGGCACCGTTAGGAGCTCTGCTGACTTATCGGCCAGGGAAATAACTATAACTAGGGAATTTCATAACAAAACAAAGCAACTTTTTTTTAAAGTCTCTGGAAAACGTCCTTAGGGTACACAGCCAAGAAAGAAACATTTATTCAAGAAAATCTGCTACATCTCAGTAAGAACTGTTTGAATCTGCAGCTCTTCAGTCATACCATGCTCTCTTTCTTCTCCTCACCCCTAGTTCAGCATAATAAAAGTTCTACTCTAGGTGGGTTTTGCCAAGAAAACCATGATCCTTTTCCCACATCTCTCACTTAAAGACTACGTGAGCTCCTCCAGTGGGGAAGGATGCTAACATTTCTCTTCCAGCTCTGTGTTAGGAAGGCAAAATTCCAGGTGTCTCAACGTGAAGTACAAAGGATTTAAGCTAGCTCTGGCAGAACATGTCTTGGAAAAGTGTTCACCACAGATGTCTAGGGGAGAAATGCATTTCATTCCATCTTTCCCTCTTCATTGAGTATAGTGACCATATCTATGCCATTTACTTTCATACTTTTTCATTTTAAGTGGAGTAAGGGAGGTATTCAAATACTTGTTGAAAAAAAGAATGGTATAAATACCCTTGTATTTCGAGTTATATAAATCGTGTCCATCAAAACAGGGTGGAGCAGTGTCCCTCAGGTGTCATTCCCCAAACCTAAGAATATGTTCTTATATGGAAATAGGGTCGTTCATTAATCAAATATGATTGGTGTCATCATAAGAACAGGAGAAGGGACATAAGACAGAAACACAGATGGAAACAGAAACTGGAGTTATCCTGCCCAAAGCCAAGGTACGCCAAGGAATGCAGCAACCACCAGAAGCTAGAAAAGAGGCACAGGGCAGATTCTCCCTCTGAGCCCCCAGGACGAATTCAACCTTGCCAGTGCCTTGATGCCAGACTTTTAGCCTCAACTGTGAGAAAATACATTTTTTGTTGTTTTAAGCCTCCAATTCTATGGTACTTTGTTATAGTAGCCTGAGGAAACTATTACATCATCTTCTTAGATTCAGCTCAAATGCCCTTTCATCCTTAAATCTTTCTTGATTCCAACTACAAATTGAGTACTTACAGAGGAAAAGTTTTGTCTTTTTATTTGCACCCTCTCTGACTAGCCAAAGAGGTACACAATAGGAGATTTCGTGCCTTCTTTTGAAAAGATAAGATTTCCTCCCTGTGGAAACAATTCTTTCCTCTTCCGAATGTTTACAGCACTTAACAAAGAAGGAAAAAACAGATTCAGGTAAAGGTGTCTGAACAATGTAGTGACTCCAATGAAAAGATGTAGAACAAAATTTGCAGTACATACTAACCAATAACTATAAACTGATACAAATGCCCCAAATCAGAAAATTGTCAATATAGTGTTTTTCATGGTTCCTAGGAACTGGGGCAGGCTCTTCAGTATTTTTCCTGGAAACACTTATTTTGTCTCTCCAGGAACTCTTGAGACCCATAGTGAAATGAAGAGGATCTCTTGCTGAAAGTGTGCTCCCCTCTCCCTTCAAGAGATAGGAGTTGTTGACGGGAAGGATGAGACCGAATGTCCTCCTATGCTGTTCTTAGAAGAAACCCAGTTTGGATTCCTTATCACCATTCTAACAACCTACATCTGGAAGTGAAAACAATAAGCACAAGTGTTGTCATTGGCTGTAGGGATGCCTCTCTTCTAGTAGCAGAGAATAGCGGTGTAAAATACCAGCGGAGAGCACAAAGCTTGACGTTTTATTTGCGTTTTCAGAATACACCCTAGAGACTAAAAAAATAACCTCTCATTCCTAGTATGCAATTTATAACAAAATACAATCATAGAAAATCTTATTTCTTTCCCTGGATTTTGTTTCATTTTTTGTGGCTCTTGGCAAGTTTATTATGACAATATAGACCTAGAGAATGGCTGACATTCTTATGACAAACACAAACCTTAATGATACATTTTATGGTGTGTGATTTGAGATGCTCATCCTTGAGTGTGCATAATGCTCTGAATCATCATTGTTTTGGCATCAAGGTATGATTGATATTAGATGTTACATGTAGTATTTTGTCACCTCCAAGATGCAACTTTTAAAATTGAATTCTCTTGAACATTCACCAACTGTATGTTATTATCTCTGGAGGAATGAATATTTAGATAATTGGGAACTCTAAAACGTTGATGTAGGGATTTATGATTTGGATAAAATTGCCTTCTGCAACATGAATTTTTGAGTGACTGGAAAAATTCTTACATTCCACAAATACTCAGAACTTATGAAGTATATCAAGATATATTCAGATTCATACTGAGTCTTTATTGAATTTTTCGTTTAACAGATCTGTGCCTTTGATCTTTGATCCCAAAAGACTCAACTCAGCATACTACCATATCACACTGAAACGTGTATTTTTGTGCTCAGTGAAATACAACTTTTCAAAACTGAACACTGTTTTACAAAATGTCTCATGTAAACTTAGAAGATTTTCATATAAGGAAACTTTAAAAATCAGTTCTACATTTTAAAATTGCTTAATATTTTTAGTGTCTACAATTTACAGATAAGCACAATTCCTATCTTAACCTACAATCATAGCCCAGGACACAGGTACTAGAAAAATAGAGAAATTCAGCTTTGTAATTGTTACAATACAATCTTCATCACTTCACTTTAACAATAAGTGTGTCTCTGCCCAACATCTAGGATTCATTCACCTGATTATGTTTCATGATCCAGATAATATTGCTGAGTTCAAAATAGATCTAGGTATAAGCAAAAGAGCTAAGAAATCTCATACAAAAGCAATTGTGTCAATAATGATGTTCTCTCACCTTTTCTTCCAACAAAGACAGATATTGATTGAGCTCATTTTCTATATGAAATATTACCCTAAATTCTAGGTAGAATTCAAATAAGAAAGAGGCGCAATCCCTAATATCAAGAAATTTTAAGAAGCACCTTGCTTTCTAAAGTAATGTTGAGTCATCCTCAACATGGTGACTCAATAATTGCAGAAAAGAATCAAAAGCAAGCAAGTTTCTGTGAACAGAAAAAGTCTATTGCTAAGTAGCTGTGGGGGTCAATACTGTGACTCCAGAACCAAAAAGACAGACTGCTTGCGGCACCAAACATTTTGGTTTTTGACATCTGTTTTTTTTTTTAAGTTTATTTTTACAAAATGGCTTATGAAAGCATAAAAATTAAGTATTACTCATGTAATTATGGGAAAAATGCCATAATTCATTCAGTCCTAGAAAGTCTTGTACAGACAGCCCTATACAATGAGAGTTGCAGAAATATTTAGTTACAGATAGGAGGAAGGAAAAAAAAAAAAAAGAACAACAACAAAAACCAGTGGAATGGAGGTATGAACAATCCAATCACTTTAATACTTTTCTATTTCCATTGGTGGTTTTCTTGTTTTCCTCTTTCTTCAAAACTCATCACTCTGTGTTCAACATGTTGCAAAATTTAGAGACTGAAGCATACTTATACATTACATTTGTGCATAGTTCTTAGTCCTCTAAGGTTTAGCAGAGGTACCTCTGAAGCTGCCATGCGCAGTGAGTTGAAGGAAAAAAGCTGAACTCCTGTCTCTTCCTCACACCTGCGTCCACCTTGCTTCAATCACAGGAGTTCTGCTTTTATCTAATTTTTTAAATGTTAGACTTCTGCATAGTATTTCTAACAAAAGGGGTACATTTTGAAAAAATTAAACTGTCTATTTCAATTCTCTCATTTTGAAAATGAGGAATACGAAAGCGCATAGAGATTAAGAACCTTCACAAGGTCACAACTAAGGAATTGAAAAGAAAATTAGGGGCCAGGAGCAGTGGCTCACACCTGTAATCCCAGTAATTTGGGAGGCTGAGGCAGATGTATGACTTGAGGCCAGGATTTAGAGACCAGCCTGGCCAACAGGCTGGGAGACAGAGTGAGACTCTGTCTCAAAAATGAAATTAGGAAGAAATTAAATTTAAGTCTGTGTAAAAAAGTTATTTTACATGTCCCTTGTAGACTTATTTTTATTTTTCTTTGTCATTAATCTATATCATCAAAAGAAGGGTACAAAATACCTGCTTTGAAACTCAATGCTCATAAGTACAATTACTTTTTCTTCTTCTTTTTTTTTTTTTTTTTTTTTTTTGAGATGGGGTTTTGCTCTTGTTGCCCAGGCTGGAGTGCAATGGCGCAGTCTCAGCTCACTGCAACTTCCTTCTCCTGGGTTCAAGTGATTCTCCTGCCTCAACCTCCCGAGTAGTTGGGATTACAGGCACCCACCACCATGCCTGGCTAAGTTTTGTATTTTTAGTAGAGACAGGGTTTCACCATATTGGCCAGGCTGGTCTCGAACTCGTGACCTCAGGTGATCCAACCACGTTGGCCTCCCAAAGTGCTGTGATTACAGGTGTGAGCAACCACACCTGGCCCACTGTCCCTTCTTATTTGTGGTTTTGCTTTCTGTGGTTTCACTTATCCTGAGGTCACCCACAGTCCAAAAAGATTAAATGAAAAATTCCAGAAACAAGTCATAAGTCTGACATTGTGCATCATTCTGAGTAGTTGGATTGAATGTCATGTTGTTTCCTCATTTCACCTGGGACACAAGTCATTCCTTTGTAAAACATATCCAGGCTGTACTCTATAAACCTGATAATCATTTTGTAGCTATCTGGGTTATCAGATCAACAGTCCCTTTACTGCAGTACTTGTGTTTGATTAACCCTTATTAGATTTAATAATGGCCCCAAAGCCCAAGAGTAGTGATCCTGGCATATTGTTCTAATTGTTCCATTTTATTTGTTAATTTGTCAATCTCTTATTGTGCATAAATTATAAATTGAACTTTATCATAGATACGTATATAGAGGAAAAATATAGCATATATTGGGTTCAGTACCATCTGCAATTTCAGGTATTCACTGGGGGTCTTGGAAATTATCCTCCATGGAGAAGGGTGGACTACTGTATACACGTACAGACAAGACTGTAGAATGAGTCAGTTTAAGAGAGCCTAACCTAAAATAAGTACATTGCTATATTTAGATATTATAAATGTCAATGTTTTAGAAAACAAATTCATAAAATACTTTCAAAATAAATTTTGCCAAAATGCCTATCAGTGGATGTTCTGATAGTATTTACAAAACAGGGAAAAAATATATTAATATATGAAGTTATCTTAAGACGTTGTGTCTGATGCCTTACAGAATTCTGTTTATCGGTAATTAGAACATACAGGGTAGTTAAGTGTAGTTTCAGCTTACATTTTACCATACATTTCAAATGTGCAAGATTCCTAGAGAGAATGTATTTCCAGTTTGTTAGCATTTGCTATAAATGCAATACGAGTAAAAACATAAAAAGGCAACAACTATACAGAAAACAAAATAAACTTCAGGAAAACATCTAGATCAAATAACCTCATTATTTTGCAAATGATGTCACTTAATAGGTCACAAATTTGCAAACAATTCAAAGAAACCATAAACATTACCTGCTGTGAAGCACAGAATAACCTTAACATAATAGCATGGGCATGGCCTTTATAGTCAAAGAGAATTAATTATAAATTCGAGCGCCGTCAGTACCTCTCTGAATCTCTATTTCCTTTTATGTTTACTGGAGATAGTAATACGTTATTAAGGTCAGGTGATTAAAAAATGAGAAAATACACAAGGACTTTAAAAAAAACTCCTTGCCACAAAATACTTCCTACAGACTGAAAATTTGTGTTCACCCAATATTGATATCTTGAAACCCCACCTTTAATGTAATGGTATTGGGAGGTGGGGCTTCTGAGAGGTGATCAGGGTGAAGTTCTCATGAATGGGATTAGTGCCCTTACAAAACCGTGTGCTTCACTTGGCCATGTGAGGGCAGAAAAAGAAAAAAGTCATCCACAAGCCAAGAAGCCAGCCAGACACCAGACTTGCTGGGAATTTGATCTTGGAGTTCTTAGCCTGCAGAGTTATGAGAAATAAATGTCTGTTGTTTACAAGCCACCCAGTTTATGGTATTTTGTTACTGCAGCCTGATCTGGCTAAAACAATACTATAAACCAATATTAGATCCACTTACATGCTAATAGTAGTACCATAACTAGAATCCATAGTAGTAATAACAGTAATGGTAGAAGTTGTAAATTTCTAAAAGTAAAGAAGGCAGATAGAAACACTACATCATTGCTTCTCCTTTCCAGTTTCCATAAAAAGATAAAAATGGAATGTATAAAATGACGTTAACCCTTAACAGAGCATAGAAGAGAATGGTCCCAAAGCCCAAGAGTAGTGATCCTGGCATATTGTTATAACTGTTCCATTTTATTTGTTAATTTGTCAATCTGTTATTGTTCATAAATTACAAATTGAACTTTATCATAGGTATGTATATAGAGGAAAAACATAGCATATATTGGGACAAAAAATTTGAACAATTATTTGAAGATGGAAAGGGTCAGAAGTACTATTGAAAGATTCAGTCCCAGCCTTGGGCATGCATCCTGGGGCAATAGTCACAGAGGATGCCCAGCTACCAGCAGAGCTTCAGAAACACTTTACATTCAGAAATCTTCGCTTCAGTGTGGGCCAGAGTGAGCATCCAAACTTAAATTGTGGGCGTAAATAAATACACATCCATGGGAGTAGTTCAATTCATGTAACACACAAAGCAACTTATGGTCAAGAATCTAGGGCTAGACAAAATATTCTCCTGTATTTAATGTCTGTGTAAAGGCCCTGCTGAGGAGAGCCCTCCCTAATCTGACATTAAGGGCTCCCCCGGCACAGCCACCAGCTCCACTCAGGAGCACAATCACGTGGAGCCTCCCTGTCAATAGCCTGTCTACAAACTGTGAGCACGTTGGCCCTACTGTTGCTCTACACATAAATATAAATCCCAAATGAAGGATCCATAGAATTTTGAAGAAAACCTGCAACATGAAAAGCACTGATAATTAAAAGAAAAGAAAAAGAACATTAAAAATAGGTGCAGGAAAATATATACATTTTATGTATAGACAAGAACAGGATACTACAAAACAGAAAAGTTATGAAACCTGATATTAAAATACCATTTTCAAAATAAAAGATAAATGATACATGAGAGTAAGGTAAAGAAATGTCTAGAGGATATAACAAAAGATGACACAGAAAATGAGGAAAGAAATTAGAAGCAAAGAGGATGTACCATATAGAAGTTTCAGAAGGAGAGACTAGAAAAAAAAAATGATGGGGGAAAATTTATTCAATAATCAATTTAAGTAATTAATGAAAATTTCTGATATCTGAAGGAATACATGGTCAACTTAAAGGCAAGATGCATAAAAATAAAAAAAAAGTTCTACAGATAAATTTCAAATTGCAGAATGCTAAAGATAAAGGCCCTAAAATTCTCAAAAAAGAAAAAAAATAGTCATTTATGAAGATATGAAAAATTGAGTGAGCTCAGCCTTTTTCTTAACAACAATGAATACAGAAAGACAATGAAAAGATACCTTCAGAATTGTGAGAGGAAAATATTTTCAACCTAGAATAGAATGTACTGTCAAGCTACAATAAAATGAGAAGACAGGATAAAGATAATTTCAACATGAAAATATAATTACCTTCTTTGTAGACTTAGGAAATTACTTGAGTCTATAGTTTCATGAAATAAGAGATTCATTTAATTAAAAGGAAGATGTGAATTCAATAGAGCAGGAAAAGCAAATCCTGTGCTGACAGCAAGGTGGCCTGGAGAGTTCAAATGGGAGCAGATCAAAGAGTCTAGAAGGGATTTCCCTTGAAGAAGAGACAATTCTAGGAATGCAGATCTGGAAAGTTTTCAACAGATGAAAAGATAATGGTCTAAGAATTGTGCTTTAAGTTGTAGAAGTGACCAAAATAAAAACAAGTAAAAAACTAAGCAAAAACACAAAGCCTTTCGGAGAACGGGGATGGAAGCTTTCTATGGGAAAATTACATGTGAGTTGTTTCTTAATATCTCCTAGGAAGTGGGTGGTACAAAATCTGATATATAAAGTAAGAGCAGTACATTGTTTAGTGATGTGAAAAAACATGCCATACAGTTAAGCCATGCAAAAAGGATACGCATTCTGTCTAGGATGAAAGAATGAAAAGGGAGGATTTGTGGTCACTGTTGATTTACAATATGAGCCCCTTGTATTACTGTGGTCTTTAGATGAGAATTGTTTTTGATAAAATAAACAATAATTTTAAAGGATCAGTTCATGTTTCCAAGGCAGATTTTGAATAAACAGACCATAATACATGTTTTCATGTGCAAAGGTTTTATTACTGAAGTGTTCCTTGGAGAAACCAGTAACAAGACTGCATGAGGAGGACAAGGAAGGAGAAGAGCCAGGCAACAGGATGATTTCAGAGGAAAGTCTTGGCTTCAACCTGAATTTCTAAGACCTTGTCCTCATTAAAAGTGGGAGCTGGGCTCTTACACTCCACTCTAGGTTTCAGCCTGTCTCTGAGAAAGGCCATACTGAAGAAAGAGGATGAGGCCATACTGAAGAAAGAGGACGAGGACATGACCTTCCAGGCCTTGTACCCCTCTCTCTCTGGGAGGCAGGCATAGGCCTTTAGAAATGCAAGCATAGCAAATGAAGGGGAGGGTGACAAAGAAAAGATAAATGGATATAAAGAGATCTGAGTGGAGTACTCACAATGTCTACTACAGAGTATTGGTCAAGATAATTGAATCTGATAGTCCAGCCAGTCAGTCTGAGTCAGTTACAGCTGTAATAGCTCCTTCTCCCAACATCCTCAAACACATTTAATACACATCTATTTCCTGCTCTCGAACAACGTTGTTCATTAAATTGTACATTAATTATTAAATGTTATCATAAAGTATGCATTGAAAAAGGCACTGGGCCCAGGTAATTTGATTTTATCATGGTTTGGGAAGTGGGGTGGGATAGTATTCCAAAAAACCTACGAGAAGTTGATGCTTGCGTTGAAGCAGGCATAAGTCTTGGTCAAGCAAATCAGGGAGAAAAGTTCTTTCTAAGAGCCATATGCAGAGGAGGAGACATGACTGAGTTTGGCACATTTTGAGAACGGTTAGTATTTCAGTGTGGAGGTAGGTGTCCATTGGTCAACCACTTTTAATAGGTTATTTCTAATGATAAAAAATTGTCTCTGTTTGCAGATGGCATGACTGTATATTTAGAAAACCCCATTGTCTCAGTCCAAAATCTCCTTAGGCTGAGAAGCAACTTCAGCAAAATCTCAGGATAAAAAATCAACGTGCAAAAATCACAAACATTCCTATATGCCAATAATAGACAAACAAAGAGCCAAATCATGAGTGAACTCCCATTCACAATTGCCACAAACAGAATAAAATACCTAGCAATACAACTTACAAGGGATGTGACGGACCTCTTCAAGGAGAACTACAAACCACTGCTCAAGGAAACCAGAGGGGACATAAACAAATGGAAAAACATTCCATTCTCATGGATAGGAAAAATAATATCATGAAAATGGCCATACTGCCCAAAGTAATTTAGATTCTCATGCTATCCCCATCAAGCTACCATTGACTCTTCACAGAATTAGAAAAAACTACTTTAAATTTCATATGGAAGCAAAAAAGAGCCTGTATAGCCAAGACAATCTTAAGCAAAAAGAATAAAGCTGGAGTCATCATGCTACCTGACTTTAAATTATACTACAATGCTACAGTAACCAAAACAGCATGATACTGGTACCAAAACAGATATATAGATCAATGGAGCAGAATAGAGGCCTCAGAAATAATGCCACACATCTACAACCATCTGATCTTTGAAAAGCCTGACAAAAACAAGCAATGGGGAAAGGATTCCCTATTTAATAAATGGTGTTGGGAAAGCTGGCTAGCCATATGCAGAAAACTGAAACTGGACCTCTTCCTCACACCTTATACAAAAAGTAACTCAAGATGGATTAAAGACATAAACATAAGACCTAAAACCATAAAAATCCTAGAAGAAAACCTAGGCAATACCATTCAGGACATAGGCATGGGTAAAGATTTCATGACTAAAACACTAAAAGCAATGGCAACAGAAGCCAAAATTGACAAATAGGACCTAAACTAAAGACCTGCACAGCAAAAGAAGCTATTACCAGAATGAATAGGCAACCTACAGAATGGTAGAAAATTGTGCAATCTATCCATCTGACAAAGGGCTAATATCCAGAATCTACAAAGAACTCAAACACATTTACAAGAAAAAATCAAACAACCCCATCAAAAAGTGGGCAAAGGATATGAACAGACACTTTTCAAATAAGACATTTATGTGGCCAACAAACATATGAAAAAAAGCTCATCATCACTGGTCATTAGAAAAATGCACATCAAAACCACAATGAGATACCAACTCACACACATATGTTTACTGCAGCACTGTTCACAGTAGCAAAGACTTGAAACCAACCCAAATGCCCATCAATAATAGACTGGATAAAGAAAATGTGGCATATATACACCATGAAATACTATACAGCCATAAAAAAGATGAGTTAATGTCCTTTTCAGGGACATGGATGAAGCTGGAAACCATCATCCTGAGCAAACTAACACAACAACAGAAAACCAATCACCACATGTTCTCACACTCAGAAGTGGGAGTTGAACAATGATAACACATGGACCTTGGGAGGGGAACAGCACACACCAGGGCCTATCGGGGGGCTAGAGGGCTGGGGGAGGGTTAGCATTAGGAGAGATACCTAATGTAGGTGATGGGTTAATGGGTGCAGCAAACCACCATGGCACGTGTGTACCAATGTAACAAACCTGCACATTCTGCACATGTATCCCAGAACTTAAAGTATAATAAATTTTTTAAAAAGTTAGTTACATCTGATAATGAATGTGGACCCAGTAAAATCTCCAATACATTAATATTTCCATGTTATTTTGATTTTTTGATATATCTTTAAAAGCAATGTGATTTTGTAGTAAATGCCTTCATTGATTAACTTTATACCCACAGGCAAGTTGTCCTTTAAAAGCAAGCTCCATCTCTACTTCTCATAAAAACACACAGTGAATGTATGTGTTCACCATATACATAAGGGTAGAGCAGAGATGAGAAAGCACACCTCAATCTAACATTACAATTCTTATTCACTTTTGGTATCTAATTATTATTAATGACTTTGTGGCTAATTCAAAACTTTCCTATCCTCACTACCTGAGTAGCATATCATTTTGGGAAAATTATTTCACCTTTCAGAGACCTACATTTTCTAGCCATAAAGCAAGGATATTTATAGTCAAGTCACAAGGTTATTATCTACATTGAAAAAAATTTTGTCATACACACAATGCAAATAACCACATGCCTGGCTCATACTAGGTGTGAGAGTTCACTGCATCTTTCCTTTTCCAGATTTTGGCCCCTACTTGCCTACTGTAATTTCAGGAAACTATTATTTCTTGATTTGATTTCTGTGTTCCAGAAACCCTGGTTATGTTATCATTCCTTGGAGAAAAAACTTGAGTTAGGTATCATAATTATTGTATTTTATACATTAGAAAGTAAAGGAACAAAGAGATTCAGCATCTTTCCCAACGTCACTTGCTGGATAAGGAGATAAAATCCAGGACTTAACTTTGCTGATTCTGACTAAACACTTGAGTTCTTTCCACTAAAAACATTTTTTCATTTTTTTTAAGTATCTGAGGTAACCCAGAATCAACCATAAGTAAAACTCATGCTTGAATGTAAAAATTTATCTGAAATGTTCTCAAGAAGTTATTTTAAAGGTCAGAGAAAAGAAAATAAGAGAACATGTTTGGGCATTGACACTGCTGCCCATCTTGCTTGCCTTACCTGAACTTTCTGTGTTCTTATTGGGTAGCAAGATTATGTAAACACTATAACCTTTACAATTGAAAAGAATATAATGATGATGCACATGTATGTTTATTGTGGCATTATTCACAATAGCAAAGACTTCGAACCAACCCAATTGTCCATCAGTGACAGACTGGATTAAGAAAATGTGGCACACATACACCATGGAATACTATGCAACCATAAAAAAGGATAAGTTCATGTCCATTGTAGGGACACAGATGCAGCTGGAAACCATCATTCTCAGCAAACTATCGCAAGGACAAAAAACCAAACACTGCATGTTCTCACTCACAGGTGGGAATTGAACAATGAGATCACTTGGACACAGGGTGGGGAACATCACACACCAGGGTCTGTCGTGGGGTAGGGAAATGGGGGAGGGATAGCATTAGGAGATATACCTAATGTAAATGACGAGTTAATGGGTACAGCACACCAACATGGCACATGTATACATATGTAACAAACCTGCATGTTGTGCACATGCACCCTAGAACTTAAAGTATAATAAAAAATTTTTTAAAAAAGAAAAGAACATAATGCTTCCATGCTGATACAGACCGCATCATCCTAAATTGTAAAAGTTGTAGGGAGTATTTTAGAGAATGTATTTTAGAGAATATATTTTAGATATATTTTAGAGAAATGTTACATTTTTTTTCCAAACTAAACAAAGGCATGATGTATGTGACATTGCAACAGGAAGAACAGTTTCCTAAGAGTCAAAATTATCTTATTCTGAATCATTAACTGCCTCCTGACAATTTAAAAAGTACATATTTTTAGTAGTGTGCTGGTTGGCTCCTACAGAAAATGACAGTAAGATGGAGTTAGGAGGGTGAAAGCTTATGGGGATCACATCTGTGAAAGTAAAAGTAACGAACAGGATTGGGCATGTCGTGTTGAGAGCCTGTGATGCAAACATGACAAAATCTCATCGAGCCCGGTGGGGGCTAGGGCAAATATTAAGAGTAGTTCTGCAGTGAGCAGACATTGCTAGATCTTATGTCACGGTCTTGCCCAGTCACTGACTAAGGTCACTAGCAGGAGCACAGGACCTCAACTCAGAAGGTAAAGCACACCTGAAGTTAACAGTAGGAAGTTGCCAGTTGACCACACTCTTCATAGTTCAGAAAAGCAGGTCCTTACTTGAAGGAGAACTTGAGTTCTCTCTCTTTGTGTCTGCCTTATCCATCCCCGTGCCCTACAGATTCACTTCATTCATATTCATTTGGGGAATAGCTACTCCTGGGAGGAAATTGAGGCAATAAAAACTAGTGGCTAAAATTGCATTCTCCTTTTAACTTCTCATTTCAGGGCTGCAACTGTACTTTGCTCATCTCTTTCCTCCTCTATCCATTCAAACTCACATTCTCCTTAGCTATTACATCTGCTTATCTTGGTGGGGAGAATACTGTGTTCAGAATGCTGTGTTCAGAACCCTCATTCCTGAGGGACCTGAGTTCTTGGTAAATCTATTCTTCTCAGCCTAGTTTCCTGCCCTTCCTCTTTCATTGTTAGTAGATTGGAGCAAAAGTAATTGCAGTTTTTGCCATTAGTGTAATGAATGCCATTAATTTAATTTTTATTTATGCCATTTATTTAATTTTCACCATTAAAGTAATGGCAAAAACTGCAATTAGTTTGCACCAACCTAACACAATTGGTCAAAAGAGTACCCAGAAGTACTCAGTGGATAACCTGTATTCCACACTTATTTCTACTACCCCTACTGCGTAAGAACCGCTCTATCTTCTTTTACTAATCCTGTTCAGTGGTCTGATAAAATGATGACTCATTTCATGACCTTCTGTTCCTTAGATATGGGTATCTAAAGTGCCAAGTGATGGCCATAGCTTTTAGTTCAGAAGAATTGTTGTGTCTACTGGCAACAGTGTATGCCTTTTGGGTATCACAGCCTCTCAACTTGAAAAGCCAGGAATTGTAGGAATGAGAAACACACAATTTCCCAGTAAGTCATTAAGAATGCTAGTACATGGGCCACTCCTGATTCAGCCGCTTGATTCCCTATGTATCTCCTATGAAGATCTATGTATTTTTCCTATTGGAGGTACAGTGCCATAGAGAGGTTTCTAATTCCTGATGGATGGAATCCCAGGCTCACAGAGTATTGCCTCCAAACTAGTACTTCAGCTGCACATTCAACAGACCATTCTATTCCCCCGTCAGGCAGCTTCCACTGATTGGTGTGTATGAGACAACCAGTGGATCTCACGGTCGTGGGACTACTGCTCATCCTTTGCTATAAGCAGCTCTCCTGGTCAGAAGCTGCATTAGATGGAACTGTATGCCTACATGTTAGGCACTCTGGGAGCCTCTGGATGGTGGTGCTAACTGAGGCTCTGCAGGGAGGAAAGGCAAACCAGTATCTGCAATAAGTATCTGTAAGAACAGAAAGTGTTCCTACAAGAATAAATAAATGCCACCAAATGGCTTGCTAGTCTCCTTGAATAGCAGTAACATGGGGGACAAATTGTCTCTGTGGCTGGTACGTTGGACACTCAGAAATAGGTGTAGTTATTCAGGCCCTGGTTTGTGGGAATCTCTGCTTTTGGGATATTGCATAGCCTCCATCTCTGACTTCATGGCTATGGCATTAGTGAGTCATTGAGCAAGCACTGGGATGGTTGCTGACTTCAACTGGCTGACTCATTTATTGTACTTGGTTGGCGGTGTCTCTGCAGTGTGTTCTCTGCTGGGTACTAATATGTGATGCAGTGATCTTCACACATTGTCTCTACTCTTACATGTTCATCCTTTTGTCTCTACCTTAGACCTTTCTGTCTTTGATCTTCCAAAGATTCCATTTCAGAGCCCTGACAAACCAGCCAGGTTATTTGCAACTTTATATGAGTCAGTATGTTCTAATCCTGAACCACTTTCCTTTCCACACAGAGGATGCCCAGGTGTAGTGGCTAAAGCTTTTCCCTTTGAAAGATTCTCCCTTGCCACTGTCAGTCATGGCCACTTCTGAGTAACTAGCACTCGAAAGCTGAGATGGGTCTTGAGGTGTTAGCAGTTTCCACACTTCCCAGAGCTGGGCAATGAGCCATTTCTTGAAGGAGATGCTGAGCTGCACGTCTTCATGTCTGCCACAAGCAGACTTTTACTATTCTTATATACTCAGCATTCCTTCCCCGTTCTTTTGGTAACAGTGTCTCCCTTTTCTTTAATGAAAAACTCTTTCTTTAATGAAGTCCTGGTAAGACTTTGAATAAAGCAGACCTTCTCTTCTGATCATGTTCCTCTGACTCTTGTCTGCCATCTTTGGCCAGGGGATGAACATATGATCAAACTGGGCTAATCATAATCTCCCCAGATAAGTTATAACTTATCTGTAAAACTACAGTTATGACAAAACAGCAGAAATGTCAGCTCTTGGCAAATTCTGCTTTTCCTGCTGCTGATGTTTCAGTGGTACACTGGTGGTGTCATTCTGAACGATTCTCTAAGCTACTCCAATATCTTACATCAAATGCCTTTTCTGTCCTATAAGTTAACCAGAGTAAATTTTTATTGTTTGCCATAAAAATCCCTAACTGATATGGAACTCTGAAAAATTGTACAACTAGACCTAAAACTCTAGGACAGGGTATTTATTCAAGCTGAAAAAGGTGTCTCATTCCGGACAGATGCAAATATATGTATGCACAGCTTGGTGAGCATATGGCCCCTTTGCGCTAATGAGGAAAAGACGTCCCTTGAAGTGGCCTTCTCGGTGACATCCTTATGCAGGATTCAACCTTGAATACCTTTGCTTGAGGCAATTCACTGTTTATCTCTTATCAGACAGCAGAAAGAGAAGGAAAATAACACAGGGAAGAAATATTTTTGAACTAGAGAAATATAATGTTTGTTATGATCCACACCTAAGTGGGACACATAACTGATATTGACTTTGAGCTGAAGGTATGGGGTAACAGAAATGAAGTCAATGATTTCCTCAGAGTTGATGGTACAGAGATTATAAGGGAGTAGGAAAAAAAGTCACATTTTAAAAAGCTTTGCTTTTGAGAAAAAGAAACATAGTTTATCCAGGTGGCTCTAATTTAGAAGTGGAACAGTTAACCGAAGTAATTATTCCAATTTCATCACAGAAAGAACCATTAAAAGAGAAGAAAAAGTTTATTTCAGAAGGATACAACCTTAGCATAAACTTTCAAAGGAGTTCATTCCAATATTTATTTAAAAAGCCTTCTTAAATGCATAACCTTATAAAATTGGAAGCTTTGTACAACTCTTAGAAGAAACTACTTGATGAAAGAAAACTAGGTTGAATTAAAAGTTTATAACTGATTATAAAAAGTTTTCAGGAGAAACCACAGAAAACAATTTTTCATACAATAATGGATAATCTAGATAGTAATATTCATCCCCCTGAATGGACAAGAGAGACTTTAAAGGTCATTCATTTGATTTTCCTAGCCTAAGTCTTGTCTATCTCCAGGTAGGTCAGATATTTCTTACCAACAACTATAAAGGAAAATTCCAGAGCCTCCCTGGAAGTCACTTCAGGAAAGGAACATACTGGAGAGATTCTCTAGCACAGGCTGAACCTGTGTAAACACTAGAAACAAAATGAGGGGTCATTGTGTCTCATGTAACTTAACATGGAAATCAATTAAACATTTAAACCTTGAAAATGTACTATCTTCTTATTGGACAAATATTTTTATTTAGTACCAAGTCTGTTGGATACCAGTTTGTTGTCTGGATAATTGTATTGAAGATTCACATTGTTTTTAGGTAGAATTCACCCCAGGTTCTAGAAATGGAGCAGGTAACAAGGCAAACTCCAACAGTGTCTTCTGCCATACTGGTCATAAGTTTCCATTTGGGACGGGCATTTGACCTGAAATCTAAGAATGTTTGATGAGAAAATTGAGAAAATCATAATTTGCCACTCTGTTGCTTTGGGCACTATAAGGCCTAGTACTTCTGCCTGGAACTCTTCAGTACTGGGCCTGGAAAAAAGCAACATTCAGGAGATGATTGTCCACAGAATAGCGAGAAATGGAACTGAATTCTTGATATGTCTGACGCTTGCCTACCTATTAATCTCTTTCAATTATTTAAGACAATAAAGTTACCTTTATAGCTTAATTTATAGCTTAATTCATTTTGAATGTTTTTTTTTTTTTTTTTTTTTTTTTTCTTAACAGCAAAACCACCCCACTTAATATTAGTAAGATTGGGAGTGGTGTGCTGTTAATAGACTGTCCTCAATTATGTTATGCAGGAGAAGAGTGTAGAATTTTCTACCTCAAGTGAGAAACTGATGATTTTTCTACATTGATGATACAATTGTTAGTGAGTGGTCTCTCGAAAGTGTTGCCATAAATGGGTCTAATGTAGTTGCTGCCTCAGCATCCACTTTAGTTGTCTGAATCCCTGTTAACCCTGTCACCTTTGACCTTACTAAAATTTCCCTTCCCTGTGGTTGCCTGTAGTATAGCCCACTTGTTCCTCATATCACTTACCCAAAACCCAACACATCCTACAACTACTGACGACAAAAGATACTTAATTATTAACACCAGAGTCATGTAAATAAGTTTCCCATTTTCTGATATGTTTTCTTTACATTGGCCCATCCACAAACCACACAGGAAAGTCAAAAAGGTAATTCCTATGGACTTTGAGAAAGGCATAGTCCCCTAGGTCCTCTCATGCTAGTGGAGCCCCCTACTGCCTCTGGACTTCCCATTAGCTACCCCAACAGCTCTGAGATCTCTAAGTAATGCATTTCTTCAGTTTCATGCATTTTTTGTCATTTCCTCATGTGTCTCAGTTGACACATACACCTGAAATTAATTTTCCCTGTCAGGGCTCTTATAGAGAGTAGATGTCTTGGCTTACGGCCACTGTCCATAGACAGACCTCAAGACCAAATTAGGAAAAGTTCACAACATGGAGTGAATAGTCTAAAGATGGCTAACTACAGGCATTTGACAGTTGCCTCCTCCAGAAAGAAGTAAAATTATGAATAGAAAATCACTCTCAAAAAGAACATATAAGAGAGAACATTGGAATTCAGCAGAGAAGTGACAGAAAACATCTGAGGCACAGAAGGATAGGATAAAGGAATTAGCTAGTGTAGCCAGGATCAGCTGGGTTCCTGAAGACCGCCCCCAACCCCCTGTTCCAAGGAAAGGGTAAGTGAGAGATCCTCAGCAGTCCACATTCCCACCGAGGACTCCTGCAATCCTAGGTACAGGAGAGCCCCTGAACCCACATAGCCCCTTAGATTATTAGCATCGGCAGTTGCCTGGAGATCCTACAAAGGCACTGCTCCAGAGAGGGAATACATGCTAGGTCATAAACACCCCTGGAGACCTAAGAAACTGCAGCACAATGCCATTTTGAGAGTCCAGTCTCTATCAGACTGCATCCTGCCCTGGTGCTCAACAGCCCCCGCGTCTCCACATCTTGGGAGTCCCCACTGAAATTTCCCATGTCCACTTGGAGGTCTGCAGTGGTGCAACACCAGGTAGACCCAACAATGTGGCAGCGTCCTCAGAACTGTAGGCCACACAGAGTTCTACACCCCAGGGAAAGGGTGGCACAGCACACCAGGGAGGCTGCCCTAGGACAAAGGAAATCTAAGCTGTGGAAACTCCCCAGGGGTTAAGAGCTGCTTTCCTGCGGCTGTTGACAGCAACTCCATTTCCAACAGCAGCAGTCTCTGTGCTCCAGCTTGTGCTCTGAGGGCAAACTCCTCCTGCACACCACCATGGCTGTGGCTGCTGCCAGGAGCCAAAGTGAGCAACTCTCAGAGCCTGAAAGCTGCCTATATGGGGCTACTGACAACAAGCAGCATGGCTTCTGTGCTCTAATATATGCTCTGAGTATGTCCTAAGTACGGGATATCGCTGAATATCACCACAGCTGCTGCTGCCACTGGGGAGCCAAATATAGACTCCCCAGAACGTGAAGGCTGCTTCTGCCTGCCTAAGTCTGCTCCCACTGACAGCAACTCATTGCCTCCCAGCAGCGGAACTGCCGCACAATTTCACACACTGTAAGAACAGGCTTTCTTTATCTACCACTGCAGATTGTCCTACCCTGCCTACTGTAGCCTGAACCCATGTGCACCACCAGAGGGCGTGAGTTCAGGCCGGCTTGGCCTGGCATCACCCCCAGCCAGTACCTGAGCATGCCACCCAGGGACCTGGGGAGCACCCTGGCCAGTCCAGCTCTGTTAGCATCTGTGCACTCCTCCTGAGGACCTGAAGATGGGCCCACACAGCCTGCCACCAACACCACTGCTAGCACTTACCTGCATGCACCAGCTGGGTTCCAGCAAACTGTCATGCCTAGCCCATCACAGCCCCATTAATAAGTGCCACCTGGGAGTCTAAGAATGGCCACATCAGTGCTACTACCGCTGTTCATGCCACACATGCTATTCGGGGGCCTATGGACCTACACACCCATCTGTCCCACCACCTCCATTGATGGCACCTGAATTACCTCCCTGAAAGCCCAAAGATCAGGCCACCTGGACCTGCCAACACCAGTGCCTGCATAAACCATCTAGGTGCCCAGAGAAAGAAATATTTGGCCTGCAGCTGCCACTACTGGGGTTCAAGCACTGGCCTACCTGGCATCTTTATCTCTAGCAAAGGTTCACCACAGCCTCCGCTAACAATTATACCCAAGCCACTAAAGAATTCACAAATACTACTGATGCTGTTCACAGCTGAATATATATTTCAAAGACTGCATTACTGTATGTACCCAGATTTAAAAATACCATACTCAATCAACATAGATACATATTCAGTAAAGTCTTCCCCTATGAAAGACAATCCAAAGAATGAAATAAGTGACTATTTCACCAGATGTGCAGATATCAATGTAAAGATGCCACATATGTGAAAAAACAGGAAAACTGGACACATCCAAAGGATAGTAATTCTCTAGCAAAAAAATTCAGGAAAAAAAATGATGCAATGCCAGAAATTGAATACAAATAAAAAAGCTCAGTGAAATCATGTGAATACATAAACAATATAAAGAAATCAGAAAATAACAATTCAGGATATGACTGAGAAATTTACCAAAGATATAGATACCATTTAAAAAAAGAAAATCTCAGAACTCAACAATATATGAAATTTTAAAAAATGTATTCCAGAGTTGCATCAACAGACTAAATTAAGCAGAAGAAAGAATAACAGTGGATTTCTCAGGAAAAATGGACAAACAAAAAAAACCTTACAGGCCAGGGGAGAAAGGGATGATATATTCAAAATGCTGAAAGAAAAATCAATCAGTCAAGAATAATATACCTATCAAAGTTATCCTTCACAAATGAATAAGAAATCAATCTTTTCCCAGATAAGCCAAAACTGAGAAAGTTTTTTGTCACTAGATTGGCCCTACAAGAAATGCTTTAGAGAGTCCCAAACCTGGAAATGTAAAGATGATCTATCGTGGAAACATATGAAAGTATAAAGCTCCTTAGTAGAGCAAACACATAAATGAGGAAGATAAAACTCAAATATTACCATTTCAACAAAACCACTAAACCATGATGATAAACAACAGAGAAATAAAAAAGAAAGAAAAGGATATACAAAACTACCAGAAAACAACAAATAATATGAGAGAGCTAAAACGTCACATATCAGTAATGACCTGGAATGTAAAGAGATTAAATTTCCCACTTTAAAGATGTATACTGGCTGCATGTAGATTTAAAAATGATACAATTGTATGCTGCCTACAAGAAACTCTATCAGTAAAGACATACATAGAGTAAAAGTAAAGGAATAGAAAAAGCTATTCCACAGAAACCTAAATCAAGCAGAAGTAGCTATACTTACATCAGATAAATGCACTTTAAGTCAAAAACAGTAAAAAGAGAGAAAAAAGGTCATTACATAATGATAAAGGGATCAATCCATCAAGAGGATGTAACAATTATAAATACATATATACTCAATATTGGAACACCCAGATATGTAAATGAAATATTACTAGATCTAAAGGGAGAGATAGACTCCAATACAATAATAGTGGGGAAGTTCAACATCTCATTCTTGACATTAAACAGATCATCAAGACAAAAATTCAACCAAGAAACATTGGATTTAAACTGAACTTTGAACGAAACGGACCTAACAGACATTTACCTACAACACATTTTGCACAACCCCTGCATTCTTCTCATCAGCACATGGAACATTCTCTGGGATATACCACACAGTAGGTCAAAAACCAAGTCTTAGTGAATTTTTAAATATTAAAATTATTTAAAATATCTTCTGAGATAACACGAAATAAAACAAGAAATAATACCAAGAGGAGCTTTTAAAACTATACAAATATATAGAAAGTAAACAACGTGCAAATGATAACACATAAATACAGAAGATCATCAGACAGTATCATGAATTACTACATACCAATCAACTGGAAAATATAGAAAAATTGTATACATTTTTGGACATATGGAACTGACCAAGATTGAATATGGAAGAGAGAGCATGGCTTCACTGCTGAATTCTACCAAAAATATTAAGAACTAACACCAGTTCGCCTCAAACTCTTCCAAAAATTGAAGAGGAGGGAATTCTCTCTAACCCATTCTGTAAGTCCACATTATTTTGATATTGACACTAAAGACACATTTAAACAAAAAAATGAGAAAACATCAGATCAATATCTCTGATGAACATGGACACAAATATCTTCAACAAAATACTGGAAAACTGAATCCAACAACACATAAAAAAATAATACACCATGTTCAAGTGGGATTTATTCCAGAGATACAAGGATTGCTCAGTATATGCAAATCAATAAATGTAATACATTACATCAACAAAATGAAGGACAAAAAATGTCTGATCATTTTTATACACAAAAAATAAGGATTTGATAAAATACAATATCCCCTCTTGATAAAGAAAAAAAAAATCCATAAACTAGGTATAGAAGGAACATACTTCAACATAATAAAGACCATATATGATGACCAAATAATGAATGTGGAAAAGCTAAAAGCCTTTTTTCTAAGAACTGAAACTAGATAATGATGCCCATTTTTTCCCACTCTTATTCAACATAGTATTGGAGCTTATAGCCAGAGTGATCAGGCAGGAGAAAAAAAAAAAAATCAGACAAATTGGAAAAAGGAAGTCAAATTGTCTCTCTTTGCAGAGGACATGATCTTTTATCTAGAAAAACCTAAAGAACCCACCACAAAATTTAGATCTGATAAATTCAGTAAAGCTGCAGGATACAAAATTAACACTAAAAATGTCATTCGTGTTTCTATACATAAATAACGAAGTAGCTGAGAAAGAAATCAAGAAGGCAATTCCACTTACAATAGCTACAAATAAAATACTCAGAAATAAATTTAACCAAGGGGGTGAGATACTTTCACGAGAAAAAAATAAAATAAAATGAACTGATGAAAGAAATTCAAGAGAATACGCACAAATAGAAAAACATCTCACGTTCATGGATCAGCATAGTTAATATTATTGAAAGAGACTATACTACCCAATCTATTAGATTCAATGAAACTCCTGTCAAGTTATTTACATCCGTTTTCACATAAATAGAAAAAAAAGTCTGAAAGTTCATATGGAACCAAAATAGAGCACAAATACCCAAAGCAATACTGAGCAAAACAAAGTTACAACAATTATACTACCTGACTTCAAAGTTTATTACAAGCCTATAGTAACGAAAACAGCATGGCATTGTTATGAAAACAGACATACAGGCTAAAGGAACAGAATAAATAACTCAGGTAGGCCAGGAACAGTGGCTCACACCTGTAATCCTAGCACTTTGGGAGGCCAAGGCAGGCAGATCATGAGGTCAGGAGATTGAGATCATCTGGCCAACAAGGTGAAACTGTGTCTCTACTGAATATACAAAAACTAAAAATAAAAAATTAGTCGGATATGGTGGTGGGTGCCTGTAGTCCCAGCTACTCGGGAGGCTGAGGCAGAAGAATAGCTTGAACTCAGAAGACAGAGATTGCAGTGAGCCGAGATGGTGCCACGGCACTCCAGCCTGGGTGACAGAGTGAGACTCCATCTCAAAAAACAAAACAAACAAACAAAAACCAAAACAAACAAACAAACAAAAAAGAACTCAGATTCGACATATTTATAGCCAATTGATTTTTGACAAGGCACTTAGAGTATGCATTGGAGAAAGAATATCCTCTTCAATAAATAATGCTGGGAAAACTGGATTTCCTTATGCAAAAGAGTGAAACTCAACCCCCATCTCTTTTCATATACAAAAATCAACTCAAGATGGACTAAAGACGTAACATAAGACCCAAAACGATAATGGTACTAGAAGAAAACACAGGAGAATCATTTCAGGACATTGGTCTAGGCAAAAATTTTATGGTTAAGACTTAAAAAACACAGGAAAGAAAAACAAAAATAGACCAATGGGACTATATTAAACTTAAAGGCTTCTGCACAGCAAAGAAAATAATCAATAGAGTTAAGAGAAAACCTGTAGAATGAATAGGGGAAAATATTTGCAGACTATTCATCACACAAGGGACTAATATGCACAATATACAAAGAACTCATTTCAATAGTAAAAAAACAAACAAAAAAGGAAACACAAAAATAATTGCATTAAAATGTGGACAAATGACATAAACAGACATTTCTCGAAAAAAGACTTACAAATGGCCAACACGTATATAAACCAATGTTCAACGTCACTCAGCATCAGGAAAATGCAAATGAACACCACAATGAGATATCACCTTACCCCAAATAGAATGGTTATTATTAAAAAGACAAAAAAATGACAGATGCTAATGATGAAAGAAAAATGAACATTTATACATTGTTGGTAGGCACGTGAATTAGTACAGCCTCTATGGGAAACACTATGCAGATTTCTCAAAGAACGAAAAATAGAACCAATCCTACTATGTGGGTATTTATTCAAAGGAAAGTAAATCAGTATATCAAAGGGATATCTGCAGCCTTATGTTTATTGCAACATTATTAGTAATAACAAAGATATAAATCAATTTAAGTATCCATCAATGGATGAATTGATAAAGAAAATGTGGTATACATACACAACAAAATACTACTCAGCAATAAAAAAGAATGAAATCCTGTCATTTGCAGTGGCATGAATGGAACTGGAGGTCATCATGTTAAGTGAAATCAGCCAGGCACAAAAAGACAACTATCCCATATTCTCACTCACATAGGCGAGCTAAAAAAAAGTGGATCTCCTGAAAATAGAGAATAAAACAATAGATATAAGAAACTGAAGAAGGTGTGTGTGAGGGCTGGGGAAGATAAAGAGAGGTTGGTTAATGGGTACAAACATACAGTCAGAAGGAATATGGTTTCATAGCAGAGTAGGATGACTATAATGAGCAAAATATTGTATATTTCAAAATATCTACATGACTTGAAATGTTCCCAACACATAGAAATAATAAATATTTGAGGTGACGGACACCCTAAATACCCTGACTTGATCATTACATTCTGTGCAGGTAACAAACTATCACATGCACCCCACAAATACGTAAAATATCATGTATCAATTAAGAAAAAAAAAGTAAGTTTGGACATGGATTTTGTGCTTAGAAAGGACACAGCATTAGGGGACATGGCTCAAAAGTCAGGGTAGTGCTACCTGATTGCTATTTTTGGTACTTTCAGTAAGTTCATTCATCACAGAGGTAAGCTGCTTTGAAACTGTTCAAAGCAGAGGAAGATCCGCACCTTTGCTGTGAGAGGCCTTTCTGCCTGTGGCCTGCATTCCATGTTGATGACATTCAACATTTTGAAACATTTAAGACTTAAGAACTAGATTTTCTACCTCAAATCTTGTCTAGTGGAAACAGTAAAGTTAAAATTATGATGGGTTTAAGACTGTGACACAGGAAAAGCCGAATCCCCAAAGTCTCCTCTCACAGCTCCAGCGAAGTAATCTCTGTTATAGGAAATAATCACTTCAGTGTGAGAAAAAGCTGGGAAGCTGCCGGGGTTGAAAGGGCAATTTACCTTTACCTCGTTTCAGTAGGCCCACTTTGTTCAATGTGCCCCAAAATACATTTCAGTTGAAGACTGGAAAGATAGAAGCACTTGTTGAGAGTGGACAGAAAACCTCAAGTTCATCAGTAGCTGCAAATATTGGCCAGATAAGTCTATGAACTCTACTACATGAAAAACATTATAAGTGACTATAACAGTGTAGATAAAAAGTCTGACTGCTTTTTGAAGAAAATACTTGATAGCTGACATCTTTTAAGCCTTATCCTTACCTCTCCCCATTGTGGCCCACTTCTGGGGAAGCGGATGAGAAAGCATGGCTGCTGCCTCTTTTGAAGCCAGTGGAGATTTAAACCATGCAAGCCGTGGCTCACCTGTAAGAACCCTTGGTAGAGCTGCAACCCCTAACCACAATAAACCACCTCAAGCCAGCTGCTTTCCTGGCCCTTTTAAAGCTTTGTTGGGAGCAGCTGGGGAGGCCTGGCCCACCCTTCCCACAAAAGCCCCAATGTATACATATTCTTTTCATACCTTCTTGTATGTGTGGCAACATCAGTCTCAACATTCAAACTAACTTTTGAGCGGGGGTCCTTGCTGCCTTTGTAGGGCCACCAAAGTAGACCTGAAGCCTGCTGAATACTTAAGGACAGTGTATCACCAATAACCTCAAGACTGACTTCCAATGGCTTACAATTTTTCAAGCTATGGGATGATCTCCAGGCCTCTGAATAATCATTATCACATGGAAATGGACTGCTTTTTAAGATTTCTTAAAGGAAAAGCCTCCCCAAAGTGCAGTACCTGTGATCATGGAGAAGATTAAAATATACAGGAAAGTTCTTCTTGCAAGAGCAGAACAAGGACCAGACAGTGGACTGAAGAACTCGCTCCAACAATACAGAGAGGCTTTGTTACGATTGCCCATAGGATACACTGTGTGTGTGTTATAGACAACTTACCACTGTTTCCAACCGCTCCTTCTCCAAAAGGCAATTTTTTTGAACAATTATATATTGGACTAAAGTTTTATTTGCCCATAAATACTGAACTGTGAGAAGCTGTCTATGAGCCTGATGAAGAAGACAGGTCATCTAGTGAGCCTAAAGATCAGAGCTAGATGTTATAACTCGATAATATATTTTTTAAAAAAACTTATTGTTGGAGAGAAAATGAACAAATCCCAGGTTGATGAAAACATACTGGAAAAAGCATACGCTACAGAAACTTGTGCATGGATGTTTATCTGCCTAAAAATGTTTTTAGGAGTAGCTGTTGGTTGCTTCTCTAATATCCATTTTCCTTTTTCAAATAACCCCCTGTGTATAGTAGAATCTGTGTGACTTTGAGCGATTTTATTCCATTCTTAGCTCCTGGAGTGGCACGTGTTCCAAGGCTAAGACAGTTATTCTCAGGACTCTTCTGAGAAGTTTTGTAATAGAGATGCCCTTTTCTTGCTTTGGATGACATGGTGTTCAGACAGTTAACTTTGGTACTGCTATAGGCCTTTTCTTACATAAGGAATACCAGCCTGAGTCTGAAGACAAAACAGAGGTTGAGGAAACTTCAGGAAAATGGAGCTGGAGCACTGATCAAATGGCACCTGAAGCCCACCCTGCCTCTGCATTTATTCATTTCCATAAGTAAAATAGTTCTTTTTTAATAAGTTAGAGTTGGGTTTTTGGTTATTTGCAATTATAAGCATCCAAAGCATTGTGGATTAAGAAAGAAGACTGAGTGATAACACATCATTTCTGACAAGGAGTCTGCATAGCTCTCTCTTCTATAATACTATAAGAAAAAAGTCCATCCAATGTTAAAAGACCCATAATTATCATCTATTGCTTCTAAGGCAAAATGAAAGGAAAATAAATTCAAACTCTGAGTTAGACCTAAATGTCTAATGTGTAACTAGAATTTTAAATCTTTACAATTAAAACTCTCATTCAACATAACTAAACTGTCAATCTTCGTCTGAAATCTGCTCTTATTCTCATGATACTAGCAAATGTCACCACTAATCTTAAGGCCAGAAGCTGTGGCATCACCCTTAACCTCTTGCTTTTTTTCAGGCCCCATATATAATCTATCCCTGTTGATTGCGGAATTACCACCTGAATGACCCTCACTTGTTTTCTCCCACTTGTTCAAGATATAATTATTTTCTCCCTGACCTGACTTTCAAGGTCAACATCTGTTTCTTCTAATCTGGCTTCTCCAGCATAGGCACAGCAATATTCCCATGACTCTATTCCTCTCACTCCCTGCTTTACACCCTCCAGTGCCTTCTCTTCTCTCTACAGATAAGTACAAAGCTTTCTGACGTAAGTGAGCAGATATAGAATAGAAAACCTGGACAAGTCTAGATGTCACTTGTTTCTCGTCTCTTTTTGCATCAGGTGCCCCTTTAGGCAGCACTCCAGTGTGCTTGTAGTCTCCAAGTCTGACCTGAAGCTTCTAGAAGGTCTGTTTCTCATGTTGTGACCTCTGCTTTGGAGGTGCCTCACTTTGCTTTTCCTCCTGGAAAAAACCTTTCCCCACTTCACCAACAAGTCCAATTCCTCCTATTCGCCCTAAAAGTCTATTTATGTAACCTTTATCAAGATTTACAATTAAGGAGTTTTTACTAGATTATGTGATTATTTGATTTATCTATGTCTTCTCCAGTATGCTTTAAACTTCCTGAAGGCCAGATAGATATCCGTTTATCTGCTTTCATACAGGATTGTCTGAGGTAAAGGGGATACTCAATAAATATTTTCTAAACAAATGAATGAACATAGTCCAGGGTGATAAGTGAAGTGCATTATATTCTTTTGATTAAGCAACAAAAATTAACCCTGTTTGACCTTCCTTCCAATAACATTATAAATTCTATCACAAACTTTGAAGACAAGCACATATGGGTTGAATGTATGTGATGAATCCCAGCAAAAGCCCTACAAAATTGAATATAGCCTAAAGGAAGGATATGTTACATGTGACAGAAGAAAGACTGCCAATTTAAAAATCAGAATAGCAAAGTTCCAGGTGTCTTGTTGTACCATACATTAGCCATGTAGCTGTCTTAGTCAGCTCAAGCTGCCATAACAAAAAGAACATAAACTGTGTGGTTTATAAACAATAAGCTATTATTTCTCATAGTTCTGGAGGGCAAAAGTCCAAGATCAAGGTACCAGCAGATGGGGCGTCTGGTGTAGGGCTACTTTTTGGTTCATAAACTGTAGCTTCTTGATGTATTCTCCCATGGTAGAGGGAGTAAGGCAGTTCTCTGGGGTCTCTTTTTTAAAGACACTAATCCTGTCCATAAGGGCTGATCCCTTATGACTTAATTACCTGCCAAAGGCCGTAATTTCTAAGACCATTGCCTTGGGTTGGAATTTGAACATACAAACCCTGGGGAGGACACAAACATTCAGAACATAGCAGTGTCTTATAAAAAAGCATAGTTCTCCAAAGCCTCAGTTTCTTCTTCAATAAAGTGAACATAAGAACCCATCAAACTCAACCAATGGGGTTACTTATATAATGTGTTCACCATAAAAAAATCCAGGCAGTTTTCCAAATAGACTTCAGATGTCTCATTTTCCTTAAGCAAAGGTGGACACCCCAATCAGGGGTGAAAACATTTTTTGGAACCCCAGAAACCTGTTGTTCTTATTTCTACAATGGTATTTCCTCCATTATGCCTGTTAGAACCACAATCTTTCTTCCTGGAATACTCTTGTAAGTTTACTTCTCCTGATACTATAGAAAGTGACTCATATGCAAGTCAACCAATAGGTTGTCAGGTTGAGCACAAAGGGACTTATATCATCTTATATGAACACTAAAGAATCTCAAGCATACAAGGAAGAGACATGCACTTTGAAGGAATGTAGTTGAACTTCACATACTGCTTCTACATGACTATCTGTGACCTTCAACAATCATAATTCTCAACTACATCAAAGTTCTGTGAGGATAAGAAATAATGGGTCTAAAACCCAGCAGAGTTTCTACTAGGTAGTATGTGAAAAACAAATGTTAACCATAGCTGTTCTGTTATTATAGATATTGCTGATGACCTTCCTCACATTCATGATATAGAAAAATTTAGAAATAATCAGTCTATGGTATAACCATGTTGTATACTTCTTTATTAATAATTGTATATGGTATTGCAACTCACTTAAAATTTAATGAAGACTTCTCCTTTATATGGATTACCTACGTGTTCGTGTTTCTCAAACCTCAGAGGAAAATACTTTGTAATTTCTCTACCTAGGAGGTCACATTTGTCCAACACGAAGTAAGAATGTGACTGGGCTTCAAACTCAAGCAATGTGAATGTAGAATACCTTGACCGCTATTCTGATTATTTCACAATCCTTGATATGTATCCCTATACAAGCAGCCGTCCTGATTCTATAGTTTCATATGTCATGTGATTCTCAAAGATGAATGGCATCGGTGCAACTTTTTGCTATAAAGATGAATGTGATACAGTCCTTGTTACCAACACTCTTCTAAATAAAACATGATACACGACATTTGTTTTTAAGTGTGATGATGCATGCATACACAACGAACGATAATTACAAAAAGGAAAACTCCCATATTTCATCGTTTATTACTGGAGAGACCTGATGTTGTGCCTGTAAATTGCTGGTTCAACAAGCTCCCTCAATGATTTTTTTTTTTTTAAATCAGCAGACCCCTGGATAACAGTTTGACAAGCTGTATGCACTTGGCCTTGCATGGATTAGGAATTCTATAAACAATTAGTGGATTTAATTGGCACTGATATGTAATAGCATTATAAAATAGAAACTATTTTTATCTATATGAACACACAGATAGGTTCAGGCATTTATGAACAAGGTTAATTTAAGGTATAGTGGAATGAAATGATTATAAAATGGTGATCAATGCAAAGTAGATGTTAATAAATGCAACAACCATAGCTATGAAAGTTTTAATGTCCTAAGGAGGTGACTGAAGGGTCAAAATTCAAATGTCAATGTTTGAACTATAGGAGAGGTGGTAAACCTTGAAAAATTTAGCCAAATTCCCTAGTTATAAGCAAAATTTGACATAAATAACCACTGGCTTCAAGAAATAGATCACTTTAGTATATCAAAAAATTTTGTGAAAAAGGAAGCAATGAGAGAGAATAAGACAGAGAAGAGAGGAAGGTGGGGAGTTGTAGTAAACTGAATTATGTTCCTCCAAAAGGTATAGCCACTGGAGACTAAGAATATGATATTATTTGGTAAAGGGTATTTGTGGATGTAATTTATTTAATGTAAATTATCTCAAGATGACATCTTTCTGGATTTAGAGTGGGTCCTAAATACATTAACAGACATCCTTGTAGAATAGGAAAGACACCAAGGAGAAGCCATGTAAAGATAGAGACAGAGATTGAGGATATGCAGCTACAAGCCCAAGAAACTGAACGGGGCTTTCAGAAACTCCCAGATTTGTAGCCAAGTCAGATGGAAATGCAGGTAGCCTGGGGATGCTTTCTCATGGCTGGCATCTGAAGTAAGAGCAGTCCTGTTAAGGACCTTGCCCTTTACTTACAGGATATGACGCTATTTCTGAGGAGTTAACATTGGAATTGAAAGAGTTAACCCTTAACTTCTGGAGTCTGCACTAATTCCAGGTAGTTAGTGTCAGAGTTGACATGAATTGTAGAACACTCAGTTGGTATTAGAGAACTGGTGTCAGAATCCATGGGAGATTCACTGTTCAGAAAGTGTGCTCTGGAAAGAAGTTCAAGTGTATGGCTTAACAATCTTTAGCTAAAGACTCCAAGGGTGTGACTCATGCATCTAGTCAAATATCTCAGCAGAAGCCAGAAATACAAATGAGCTTATCCATGAAAGATAGTGGAGAACTATCGTCTGATGGCTTATACCACAAGACATACACAAGACACCAACATGGTTTTTAAGAATATTATATCAGCAGAAACATTGCCATCGTGGACTGCAAGAGACAGAAATAGGAAACAATGACAAAAGACTGTTGAACTTCTACAATTCTATAAGCAGGAAATGGGATCATGGAGCTACTTAGCTGCATATGTACTATCCTATATAAAAAAAGAAGAATAGCTCTTAGAGTGACACAGATGTTAGAAGGACCACCTGCATCCCAGAGAACAGAACATCAAGCCACAGAGGATGATCTCTGGCTTTGAAATCCAACAAAATTTTTTTCTGTTGGGTTTTGAACTTGCTTGTAACCAGTGACCACCATGTTCCTTGTATTATGCAATAAAAATGTCTATTCTACACCTGGGCCACTATTGTATTTTGGAAACAGATGACTTGTTGTGCAGTTCCATACATTCACAGATGGAGAAGAATTCTACTCCCAAAAGGATCCTACTCAGAGTCTCACTCATATATGACTTAGATGAGATTAGGGACTTTTATTTAGATGAGATTTTGGAATTAGAGTTCATGTTATAATACGTTGGGGCTATCAAGGATATTGAGAGGTGGTAAATGTAGTTTGCATTTAAAACAAACGTAAATTTTTGGAGGCCAGAGGGTAGATTTTTAATAGTTTGAATAATGCCCCAAAGACATATCTACCTGGAAGCTGCAAGTGTGACTTTCTCTGGGGTGGGGTGAGGGGGCGGGAAACAAGTCTTTGCAGATGTGATTACGGTAAGGGTCTCACGATGAGATCACCCTTGATTTAGGTTGAGCCTTAAATCCAAAAACAGGTGTTCCCTATAGAGCAGGTAAAGTACAGAGACACAGAGAAGACCATGTGAAAACAGAGGCAGAAGTCACATGGCTACAATCCTAGCAACACCAAGGATTGCCAGCGGTTACTAGGAGCTAGAAGGGAGGCATGTCACAGATCATTCTTCAGAGCCCCCAGGAAGAATCAACCCTGTTAACACTTTGACTTCAGGCTTTTGGTCTCCTGAATTGTGGGAGAATATATGCCTGTCATTTGAAGTCACCGAGTTTGTGGTAATTTGTTATAGTAGCCCTTGTTGTTTGGAGACAAAAAGAAAAACTAGACATTTTCATTACTAGTGCGTTATACACTATAAAGGCAAGATGACTGTTCCACATTTATGTTCTCAGCAAAGTGATTCAAAACAAATATTCAAGCAGAGCTCTGACCCACCTGTTACATCTCCAGTATTTCCACATTTTTTGACAGAAATAGCTCTGTTTAACTACTGCCTTTGCACATTGCAATTTTATGTTTGTGACTTCATTTCACACTAAAAAATCAACTTGGATACCTTACAAGGCACAACATTATTTATTGGAAAGCACAAAATCGGTGTTATTACTGACATGATATGAATTTTCACTTGTATGCCTATAAATGGAACATTGACAAAAAGAACAGAAAAGGTAAAACAAAATGACCAAAAATTACATAAGAAAGGTTTGAAACCCAACAGGATAAAATAGAAACATTAAGACAATGTTAGTAATAAATTTAGAGAGAAAAAAATCATTTTTCTACCAAAATTCATAGCATACATAAATCCAGAGGAGCAAAAGTAAAAGATTCCCCTTCCAACAGAATCAGTTTCTAACTTGAAATATGGTATCTTAATTCCCAATTACATGTGCATTTTTTTCTATAGCAGACATTAAGCACAGAAAAAAAATTTAAAAGTATATACAATGTATAGAACTTAGGTAATAAAAACAAATATACATACCTCAAAACCCAGAGGCCGTTGTGAATGTAACTAACACACACACACACACACACACACACACACACACACACACACACATATATATATATATATATATATCCAGCAAGGGTAATAAGTGTTGCAAAGTAAGTTATATAATAATTTCACTGTCACGTTGGTTTCTATGTGAGAGACACACATGGGGTTTGAAAGCAAGTCAGTATTTATAATGCAATACAGAGTGTAAGTCATAGTCCAAGATGGGATTTCTGAAATGTCACCAACACATAAATTTACTGCTATTTCCAGAAGAAAAATAAAAGCATTGAATACAACCAATGCAGACTGAATGTTAACAGAAAATCTCAATTGCAAACCATATTCTCTCCTTTAAATTTTACATTCCTGTAAGGACAGCCTCAGAGGTTTTGAAAGCAGAATAAGAAAAGATAAAGAAATAATATTCACTATTTACTTAGAAGAAAGCTATTTGACATATTTATAACTGGATCAGAAATTGATGACTTTAGATATGCTTCAATCTGTAAAGTTTTTTTTTCTTTTTGTCAAAAGCCCTATAAAAGAGAGCTGTTCCATCAAATCCCAAACTGTATCTTGTTTGCCAGAAAAATAATGATTGGAGGTAGATATCAGTCGCTTTTATAAACATGAGTCAACAAATCTAAGATGTAAAGAAATGTCCAGGCCAATGAGAATTAAATAAATGGATTTCAAGAGTTTTAGCATCAGAAATTCAGTTTCATACATACATGTCAATCTAAAAGGATACCACATTTAAGTGATGGCTCCATACATTTTATTTATGGTAATATGTAATGTATTTGCCTCTTTAGTGAAACCGGGTGATGGTAGTTAGGTTGGGTGGCAGAGATGCAGCAATGTGAAAGAAAGCAGTATTTGACACTGCCAGTTATTCATTCTAATGAATCTTTCCTTAAGTAATGGAATGTTCACACTTGTCATTTGAGTAGATGGTATAAACAAAATGACTTTTCTTCTTTTCCTATGGTAAAGAGAATGAAAGAAAAAAGAACAAAAAAGGACCAGGATAATACTATGTCAAAATAAGTTTAGAATAAGGACATAGTTATGCTGGCGAGGTGTGGTGGCTAATGCCTCTAATCTCAACACTTTGGGAGGTTTAGGCTGGAATATTGCTTCAGGCCAGGAGTTTGAGACCAGCCGGGGCAACATAGCAAGATGCTGTCTCTACAAAAATTTTAAAAATTAGCTGGTGTGGCAGTGCATGCATATAGTCCTAGCTACCGGGAAGGCCGGGGCTGGAGAATCGCTTGAGCCCCACAGTTTGAGGATGCAGTGAGCTATGATTGTACCGCTTTACTCCAGCCTAGTCTCAGCAATAGAGCCACACCTTATCTCTAAATACAAAAGTAGTTACGCTTATACCTATTTTATGTTTTCTATTAACAAATTCTGCTAACAAAATACTAAAGTAAGCAGATTAAAATCACATATATAATATCTCTACACCTTGCTTTATACAAAGCCTGGTACGACAAGGCAATGTGCTCTTCACAACATAGAAAACCCTTGATATACGTCTGTGGTGGTTTGAATGTGCCCCCTAAAAGCATGTGTTGGAAACTTAACCCCCAATGCAACAGTGGTGGGAGATGGGATCTACTGGGTGCTTTTGAGGTCATGAGAACTATATCCCCATGAAGAAATTAATGCTGATTATAAAAAGTTTGAGGCTGAGGTTTCAGTCTTTTCCTTTCTCTCATCCTCACTTTGCCCTTCCACCATGGAACAATGCTACAAGAAAATCCTCACCAGATGTTTGACCCTCAACCTTAGACTTCCCAGCCTCCAATACTGGGAGCCAATAAATTTCTGTTCATTTTAAAGTACTCAGTCTCAGATATTCTTTTATAGTAGCACAAAACAGACTAAAGCATTGTCATTATATAGATTTGTGATTTTGCAATTAGATTGTGTGTGTGCGTGCATACCCTATTGGGGAAAAGGAAATATCATGAAACTTGAAGAACTAATTACTACAATTGATTTCATGAATTTTCAAGTGGTATTAAATAACTTTAACTTTTAGCGTCAGTTTGTTGGTTTCTGTTCCCTAGGTTGGCTGGGAAAAAGGCATGTGTTATGGTGAAGTGGTGCTTTGTAAAAGGCAATTAAACTTTCCTGGCTCCTGTTACACAAACTGTCCTCAGAAATGCCAACTTGCTTTATGAGATGATAAATTTTATATGTCACCTTGGCTGAACTATGGGATGCCCATATAGTGGTATAACATTATTCTGGGCATTTCTGTGAGGGTATTTTTGGATGAGTGTAACATTCAAGTTGGCATATTGAATAAAGTAGACTTTCCTCTATAATGTAGGTGAGCCTGAGTAAAACAAAAAGCTGACCCTCCACTGAGTAAGAGGGAATTCCTCCTGCCTGTCAGACTTTTATAGCTGGTATATTGATTTTTTTTTTTTTTTTTCAGACTGGAACTACACCATCAGCTTTCCTGGGTCTCCAGTCTGCCATCTGCACATCTTGAGACTTGTCAGACTCCATATATATATATATATGTATGTATGTTTATATTTAAACATATATGCATATATGTGGTTATTTGTGTAGGTGTGTGTGTGTGTATCCTATGGTACCGTTTCTATAGAGAACTCTAAATTTAATTCTGGTAATTTTCCATGTTTGACTTTTTTTAAGGTCAACTATGCTATTTGTGTAACTATCTATAAGACTTTGGTCTTGTTACTCTACTTTGTGGAGAAAGCCTGGTTTGTACTTTTTTTCTGGAAGTGCCAGTTTAGTAATTATTGCAACCAGGTATGTTCTCTTGATTAGGCCTAACACAGAATGCATTTGATTTCTCTGAATATTTACATGAATAATTTTTTAAACTATACGTTTTACTTTCTATCCATTAAGTCAGTAGTGGATAAACTGTAGCCCCAAGGCCAAAGTCACTCTGTCACCCATTTTTCTGGTAAAGCTTTATTGGAACACAGCCATCGCCATTATTTATGTACCTGTTGTCAATGGCTAGTTTTGCCCTACATGGATAGGGCCAAACAGTCGTAACAAAGACTAAAAGCCAAACATATTTAAAATTTGATCCGAATAGACGAAAGTTTGCTGATTCTCACATTAAATAAATCTCTAGATAGTTCATTTATATCCCTGTAGATATATTGTCTACTAAGCGAGGAAAATGGCCTCATCTTCCATATACCCTGTGCTTCCATTAGCCCCAATGGACCTCGTGGCATGGCAGATGATTAAATATGATAGTGACCTGATTTCTTGACTTGAAGATGAAACAAAAGGAAGTAGGGAGGAGAAACAAACCAGGGATATTTAGAAAGTGTAATATGTTTTCTTGGGGGCTAAGAAGCTTCTGTGTACTGTAGTTTATTATTATTATTATTATTATTATTATTATTCCAAAGAACACAAAATAATGTGCTTTCTTAGAGCAGAAGCAATGTTTTCATTTTTTAAGTTACTAACAGCAACCACAGTTTCTTGCTTAGAGTAGGTGTCCAAGAAATGTGCTTAATGAATGAATAAAAATGAGTAACCTAAGCAAATGTTCTAAGGCCAGAAACACCATGGTTGAGAGCTCAGTGCTATATAAAAGGCAAAGGAGGGAACGGTGAGAAATCAGGTCAGAATACTAAGCATAAATCATATTATGAAAGACCTACAAAACTAAATTAAAGACTTTGATTTTATTATTTAGGTGATGGCATGACCATTGGAGAATATTAATTAGAGGAGTACTATGGGTTGAGTTGTGTTTATATAGAACACCTTAAAAGGTCAATATTAGAATATTAGAATAAATGTATGAAATAAGAAATGGAGAAATAGAGAAATATTATGTGCCTCTTAAAGCAAATAAAAATATACTAAATATTTGACAAACAACTAAATATAAAAAGTATTTTAAATTCATTTATACATTTATTTATAGAACTAAATAAATCACCCACATAGAAAAACATGTAGAGGAAGTAGAATCACTTTATTAGAATGTTTGGAAAGGGTTATGTAATTCAAAACAACTGCATGTCTCTATATCCTCTAACAAGAGATTACACTTTATTCATGTAAGTTGCACCTTGCTGAAAATATGTTCCCCTAGGAAGTTTTAATTGACTTCTACTTTGTATGTCAGAGAGAAATATAAATCTCCAAATTAGTAGAGCATAATGATAAAATTTTGCCTTATGTTCCAAATTTTCTAAAAGTCAGTTTGATACCTTAACAATGGCAATACTAATATCATACTGAATGGGCAAAAGCTGGAAGCATTTCCCTTAAAAACCAGCGCAAGACAAGGATGCCCTCTCTCACCACTCTTATTCAACAAAGTATTGGAAGTTCTAGCCAGGGCAATCAGGAAAGAGAAAGAAATAAATGTTATTCAAATAGGAAGAGAGGAAGTCAAATTGTCCTTGTTTCCATTTACATGATCCTATATCTAGAAAATGCCATCAACTCAGCCCAAAAGCTTCTTAAGCTGACAAACAACTTCAGCAAATTCTCTGGATACAAAATCAGTGTGCAGAAATCACAAGCATTCCTATACACCAACAATAGACAAAGAGCCATATCATGAATGAAGTCCAATTCACAACTGTCACAAAGAGAAGCAAATATGTGGGAATACAGCTATCAAGGGACGTGAAGGACCTCTTCAAGGAGAACTACAAACCACTGCTCGAGGAAATCAGAGAGGACACAAACCGATGGAAAAACATTTCATGCTTATGGCTCACGAATAAGAAGGATCAATACCATGAAAATGGCGTTACTGCTCAAAACAATTTATAAATTCAATGCTATCCTCATTAAACTACCATTGACTTTCTTCACAGATTTGGAAAAACAACTATTTTAAAATTCACATGGAACCAAAAAAGAGCTTGTATAGCCAGGACAATCACAGACAAAAAGAACAAAGTTGGAGGCATCATGCTACTTGACTTGAAATTATACTACAATGCTACAGTAACCAAAACAGCATGGTACTGGTACAAAAACAGGCACATAGACCAATGGAACAGAATACAGAACTCAGAAATAAAACCGCACCTCTACAACCATGCGATCTTCGACAAACCTGACAAAAACAAGCAATGGGGAAAAGATTCCCTATTTAATAAATAGTGCTGGGAAAACTGGCTAGCCACATACAGAAAATTGAAACTGTACCCTTTCCTTAAACCTTATACTAAAATTAACTCAAGATGAGTTAAAGATTTAAATGTAAAACCCCAAACTATAAAAATCCTAGAAGAATATCTAGGCAATACCATTCTGAAAATAGGCATGGGCAAAAGATTTTATGATGAAATCACCAAAAGCAATTGCAACAAAAGCAAAAATTGACAAATGAGATCTAATTAAACTAAAGAGCTTCTGCACAGCAGAAGGAATTATCATCAGAATTAACAGGCAACCTACAGAATGGGAGAACATTTTTGTAATATATCTGTCTGACAAAGGTCTAATATCTGGAATCCACAAGGAACTGAAACAAATTTACAAGAAACAAAAACACACAACCCCATTTAAAAGTAGGCAAAGGACATGAACAGACACTTCCCAAAAGAAGACATACACGCAACCTACAACATAGACATACGACAGTGTAACCAAACACCACGTTCTCACTTTTAAGTGGGAGCTGAACAATTTTGTTCAGCTGCGAGAACATGTGGTGTTTGGTTTTCTGTTCCTGGATACAGGGAGGGGAACAACACACACTGGGGCCTGTCAGGGGAGGTCAGAGGAGAGCATCAGGAAAAATAGCTAATGCATGCCGGGCTTAATATCTATATGATGGGTTGATAGGTGCAGCAAATCACCATGGCACATGCTTACCTACGTAATCAACCTGCACATCCTGCAAGTGTAGGCTGGAACTTAAAATAAATTACAATGGCAATGCAACCAAAAAGTAAAATGTCAAATGATTGAGTTAAAATAGAGAATCTCTTTAACTAGAAAATGTTTACTTAGAAGGTTACTAGAAACATGATAGACTTTTTCCAATTATTCATATTTTACTTGCATGAACATATATTTAAACATAAGTAGCATTCATATAGAAGATAAACACAACGTAGTAAAAAGGGAAGGGACTTTGGAATCAGAGAGCTGGATATAACTTCCAGTACTATCAGGCTAAACATGTGGAATCTTTGGGCAAATCAGATACTTTTCTGTGCCTCAGTTTTGTCATCTGTGAAAGGATGGTACAATACCTTCTTAGCTATGTTCTTACATGTATATTATTGATACTGTCTGTAAAACCAGTGTAACTAAACCAGAAAGTTCTATATAGATCACTTGAATGTATATTTTATAATTTATTCAGCTAAGTTTAAGTACACATCAAAGTTATAGTTTTCATTTGTAAAAGAAAATATGCATCTACGTAATACACTGATGAATCAGTTTCCATAAAAGTTACCCCATGTATGTTTCAACAAGACAAATAAAAATTCTCAGTGATATCAGACACCATTTACCTTTTTACTTCCAAAGACTCTTAAGTTTTTACCAACTTTTTCTGTCATTATATCATGCGTAAGGGAGACAATATTGATGATGTTTTAAAAATTATTTATTTCACACTTTTTATTTGAATGCTCAAAGAAAACAAAATGTGTGTTCTCGGCTGGGTGCGATGGTGCACACCTGTAATCCCAGCACTTTGGGAGGCCGAGGCGGGTGGATCACCTGAGGTCAGGAGTTCAAGACCAGCCTGGCCAACATGGCGAAACCCCGTCTCTACTAAAAATACAAAAATTAACTTGGTGAAGTGGCATGAGCCTGTAATCCCAGCTACTCAGGAAGCTGAGTGAGGCAGGAGAATCACTTGAACTCAGGAGGCAGAGGTTGCAGTGAGCCGAGAGTATGCCACTGCACTCCAGCCTGGGTAGCAGAGCAAGACTGTCTCAAAAACAAAACAAACAAACAAAAAACAACAAAAAAATGTGTGTTCTCTGGGAGTTATTGTCATATCCTGATTTTACTTTTAATGTTCACCCTCCCCTCAAAAAAACTACCATGACGCATGATGCATGATGAATGCTGTGTAAGATTTCAGCTTTTATAATGCATTTGCTGAGACCTGTTAGAATTTCTATACACTCTTGCATAGTATTTCTTCCAATTAGTTTTATCTGTGGCTTTGGGGACCTTCTTTTATATTGCAGATTTTACATAAAGTAACAAGGAATTGTTCAGGAATTATTGAGAGAACCCTATGCCACCTTTTTCAAAGAAAAATGAAGGAGTGAACTTTATATTATAATCTCATTTAAAATGTTCAAATATCCCCATATGAATGAAAATCACCCGAATGTTACTTACTGCTACTAAAACGTCACTTTCTAATTATTATTGCCTTTATTATTATTGAGATGGAGTCTTGCCCCGTCACCCAGGTTGGAGTGCAATGGTGTGATCTCAGCTCACTGTAACCTCCACTCCCTGGGTTCAAGCGAAGCTCCTGCCTCAGCTTTCCGAGTAGCTGGGACTACAGGCACGTGCCACTATGCCTGGCTAATTTTTGTATCTTTAGTAGAGACAGGGTGTCCCCATGTTGCCCAGGGTGGTCTCGAACTCCTGACCTCGCGATCTTCCTGCCTCGGCCTCCCAACGTGCTAAGATTACAAGTGTGAGCCACCGCGTTCTGCCTCTATTATTTTTTTTTTTGTCTGTGGCCAATTAGTCGAGTTACTTGAATCAACAGGCTAATTAATTCTGATTATTTGTTCAATCCTTATCTAGACCTGCTAAACTTAGTTCAATCCTGCATTAATCCTTGTCACTATCCCCAACCAACTGCTGTCCAAAGAAGTGCCAGTTATACTTTTCCTCACTAAGGCAAAATAAAAATTAAAGAAAAATAGCATCATTATGTTTTTATTTACATAATGAAGTGGCTAAACGTTTACCGATTTACATGTATACTTCAAACTCAATGTATAGTGTATGCTTCCAGGTAATAGCAATTTGGATCGGACAGATAGCAACTGCTCAATAGGCATATATGGCTACTGGCTACTTACACTGGAGAATCAGAATTAAATCCTTGCCCTAATATCCCAAAAGAAGAAGATGATAGCCCCATCAGATAAACTGTGTATAGAATGAGGAAAATGCAATGTGCTAGGCAACATTGGTGACTCTTGATAACTTAGTGAGTGAGAAGGTAGAATCAAAGCACTTTTCTCATTTGTTGACTTCATGGAAATATTGCTGGAAAAGAAAAGGAGAATCAGTGGAAAAATACCCACATGGTTTTGTAGACAAGAAAAAACCTATTAGATACTCCACACAAGCAACTACCATATCTTATAGGAAAAGAAATCACCCATATATGTAGAAGATATATGGAAAAAATAGATTTCTTTTAATGCTAATTTGAAAAATGATTTCTTAATGCAGAACAATCAAATATCTCTGTAACCTTTATCCAAAGCTTACATTTCATTCATATCAATTATTGCTTTTGGAAAACATGTCTCCTTGGAGAGCTTTATACAACTGCCATTTTTTTCACAACAGCAGACTAAGATATAAATCATCCAATTAGTAGTTTACATTGATCTAGTTTCATGTAGCAAATTTCATCAAGAAAAGCCAGTCCCATAACAGCTTCCATGAAACAAAATCACACAAAATGCCAAATAGCCAAGTTGAAAAATAGAGATTTTTCTTCATTTGATATTTTTAAATAGATTTTTTTAATGTGTACATTTTGCTTTTATGAAACGTTATTTAGGAAATAACAGCAGTGAAAGATACTGTGACAATCTATTAGAGTAGAAAGGGCATGGTCTTTGGAATCAAAGTGAGCTCGGTTTAACTTCAGCATTATCACAGTCTACGTGGGTGGCTTTGGGGATGTTATTTAACTTTTTCTGCTTAAATTTCTCCATCTGCAAATTGATGATATATGTCTATTTAGAAGGATCCTCACATAAATTTGAGACAATACATGTAGAATATCTAATGTATGTAAAAGTTGAGTGAATATAAAGTGTCTATATTTAATAGGCTTTCAAAATATTATAATAGTTATTCACATAGATAATGAGTTCTGATTCTGCGTAACATTTTTATGTAAGAAAAAAATAATGAACCTTCTCATAGATAATTTGAGGGTTTTATTCATCTCTTCAACTAAATTCAAAAGTACATTAGTGTTATTGTTTTCATTAGCACTAAACAAATACACATCTCGGCATTACGAGAAAGAATCAGCTTTTATACAAGTCACCCCCAGAGTAATTTCAGTGGGATGGAAAAAACATTGCAATGCAATCAACTGTAATCTGTACCTTTTCTTCTAAAGAACCAAAGTTCTTCACCACTATTATTGGCAAAGTCATTATGCAAAAGTGAGAGAAAATTGAAGGTGCTCTTTTAAATCCTACTCATTTTTTTTTTTCTTTCCTTTAGGTTCTCAAAGAAATACAATGAAGTTTCTCTGTCCTTTATCTCTGTAGTACGAAAGTATTTTATTCTTCATCTTTCCTCTGAAATATCCACGTAACTGTTTCTATAGCTGTTGAACGCTGAGTCCATTACGGCTCTTTGTGGCGTCACACCTCAAGTATTTGTAATTACCTTACTAAAATCCACTAGATCACCATTAATCAAACTATTGGTGATAAACAACCACCTCTAAAAATCCCAATCCATCACAGTCCAAAACATTTTAAAAAGTTAAATGAATTACTAGAAAAACTAAACAATAAAAATCTATGAAATAAAACCGAAGATTTTTCATGTTTTATATCCAAAAAGGCATACTAAATGGTAATATAATCACAACCAACACTACATAGGGAAATAATTAAATATCTATTTAAGTCATTTATTGCAAATGCGAGTAGTCAATTAATAGAGAAAATATACACAAACTTTTTGTCATTATACAGATGAAACTAAATAAAAATTTATGAGGGAGATGATTATTCTCCACATTAAAAGCATGCAAACACTCTCTGGGTAAATATTAATAGCAAATATTAATGAGACAAACTCACTTATTAACTTAATCTAGTTTGCATTGGCAGCAGTGCTATCCACAGACAATAATGTGTATCTAAACTGTTTCACTATTTTGTTTGATAACACTCACTAAAAAACCGGTCTCGCAGTCCTGTGTTGAGAATAGAAACAGTTTTAAAGCAATTTCAATAATCTCATAAGAATCACTTAAACTTTCCTTCAAAATGTAGCAAGTGATGCTCTATCTTTAAAATTCATTTTCAGTATTTTATCACTAGTTGTATTTTCAACAATTAACCTTGTCAAATTAAAGTGTTTTGATGAAATAAATAGGCTTATTGTAAAATTCTTATACATAAATCTTCTCTTGGTGAAAATAAAACTCAAAATAATCCATTTTTTAAGGGTTTGGTGATATCTTCTCACAGATGTGCAATGTCAAGATCACCTGTATCATTAATAATTATTCTTTTTTTGAACTTTCATTTCAGGTTCAGTGGTACATACGCTGGTTTGTTATACACATGTATAACTTGTGTCACAGGGGTTTGTTGTACAGATTATTTATTCGCCCAGGTACTAAGGCTAATACACAATAGTTATTTTTTCTGATTCTCTCCCTCCTCCCACCCTTTACCCTCAAGTAGGCCCCAGTGTCTACTGTTCCCATCTTTGTGTTCATGAGTTCTCATCATTTAGCTCCCACTTATAAGTGAGAACACGTGGTATTTGGTTTTGTTTCTGTATTAGTTTGCTAGGGAAAATAGCCACTAGCTTCACCCATATTCCCTCAAAAGACATGAGCTCATTATGTTTTATAGCTGTATGGAATTCCACGGTGTATATGTACCACATTTTGTTTATCCAATCTGTCATTTATGGGCATTTATGTTGATTCCACATCTTTACCATTGTGAATAGAGCTGCAGTGAACATTAACATGCATGTGTCTTTATGGTAGACTGATTTCTATTCCTCTGGGTATATATGCAATAATGGGATTGCTGGAATGGAATGGTAGCTCTGTTTTTAGCTCTTTGTGGAATTGCCATAGCGCTTTCCACAATGGTTGAACTAATTTACACTCCCAACAGTGTGTAAGTATTCCCTTTTCTGTACAGTCTCGCCAGGAATTTTTTTTTTTTTTTTTTGACTTTTTAAGAATAGCCACTCTGTCTGGTGTGAGATGATATGTCATTGTGGTTTTGATTTGCATTTTTCTAACAATCAATGATGTTGAGGGTTTTTTTCACAAGCTTGTTGGATGCATGTATGTCTTCTTTCAGTAAGTGTCTTTTCTTGTCTTTTCCCCCCTTTTTAATTGGTTTTTCTCTTGTAAATTTGTGTAAGTTCCTAAGAGATACTGGATATACTCAAAAGAAAGGAAGTCAGTATACCGAAGAGATATCTGCATTCCCATGTATATTGCAGCACTAGTCACAATACCTAAGATTTGGAAACAACCGAAGTGTCTGTCAACAGACGAATAGATAAGAAAATGTGGTACCTATACACAGAGGAGAACTACTCAGCCTTAGAGAAAATGAGATTTTGTCATTTTCATGAAAACGTGGATGAAACTGGAGATCATTATGTTAAGTGAAATAAGCCAGGTGCAGAAAGACAAATGTTGCAAGTTCCCATTTATTTGTGGGCAATAAAAATTAAAACAGTTGAACTCATGAAGATAGAGAGTATAAGGATAGGTACCAGAGGCTGGGAAAGGTAGTTGTGTGGGAGGATGGTTAACGGGTAGAAAAATACAACTAGATAAAATGAATAAGATCTAGTATTTGACAGCACAACAGGGTGACTACAGGAAACAATAATTTATTGTATATTTTGAAATAACTAAAAGAGTAAAATTGGATTGTTTATAACACAAATAATGAATACATGCTTGAGATGATGGATACCCCATTTACCTTGATGTAATTTTTTTTTTTTTTTTTTTTTTTTGAGATGGAGTTTCACTCTTGTCACCCAGGCTGGAGTGCAATGGCACAATCTCAGCTCACTTCAACCTCTACCTCCCAGGTTCAAGCGATTCTCCTGCCTCAGCCTCCCAAGTAGCTGGGATTACAGGAGCCCACTACCACGCCCAGCTAATTTTGTATTTTTAGTAGAGACGGGGTTTCACTATGTTGGCCAGGCTGGTCTCCAACTCCTCACCTCAGGTGATCCACCCACGTCGGCCTCCCAAAGCGCTAGTATTACAGGTATGAGCCACCACGCCCTGCTCCTGACATGATTAAGTACTGTATGCCTTCAGCAAAGTATCTCTTGCTCCCCATAATACATATGCCTACTATATACCTGTAAAAATTAAAAATAACCATTTTTCTAACATGCATACTCGTTATTTTTTCAACTTTTATTTTAGATTCAGGGAGAACATGTGTAGGTTTGTTACCTGGGTATATTGCATGATGCTGAGGTTTGAGGTACAAATGATCCTGTCACCCAGATGCTGAGCAGAGCAACCAATAGTTTTTCAAACTTTTCCCTCTAGTAGTCCTCAGTGTCTATTGTCATATTTATGTCCATGAGTACTCAATGTTTAGCTTCCACTTATAAGTGATAGCATGTGGTATTTAATTTTTCTTCCTGCATTAATTCACTCAGGATAATGGCCTCCAGCTGCATCCACATTGCTGAAAAGGACATAATTTTGTTCTGTTCTATGACTGCATAGTATTCCATGGTGTATATGTACATTGTCTTTGTCCAGTCCACCATTGATGGATACCTAGATTGATTCCAGATTTTTGTAGTTGTGACCAGTGCTGTAATAAACATATGGGTGCATGTGTCTTTTTGGTAGAGGGATGTATTTTCTTTTGGATAGATACCCAGTAATAGGATAGCTGGATCAAATGGTAGTTCTAAGTTTTCTGAGAAATCTCCAAACTGTTTTCCAGAGTGTATGAACTAATTTACTAATTCTTGAGAAAAGCGTAAAGTGAACTTGTTTCATCATATAAAAATTAGGGTGAAAAATATAATAAAAATACTTTCTTAACTTATGAATACTATAAAATACTTTCCTAACTTATGAATACTGTAAAACTATAGTGTTATATAAACTATATATATAATTATACATATATAACTATACATGTTAAAAAGTTTTGATACAAATGATGTTTATAAAAACAACTTGTGCACACAAGTAAATTCTTACGCTGTTTTATAGTTTTGGGTTTCATTTAACAGATTAAACTGTCACACAAGTAGTTATATCAGACACAATGTACCCTGCAAGATGGACAACATTTACACTGATTTCATTCATATTCATTGAGACAAGTTTCCTGATTATGCACTTTGAAGATTGTAGTTAGGCTTACTACAAAAGTTTTTAAAACACTTTTATTTTTTGTGTCATCTTGTCATGGCCCACTAACAAACTTTTCATAGACTTGCATCAAACCACAGACCACACTAAAAGTCCTATGTGATCTGTATATAGTTGTTGTTGTTTGTTTTTTGCATTTGACTTCATTTGTGTGATAGAGAACCCCCAGGTGGTATTTGATATAGTAAAATAAACATAACTCACATGTATGATATTTTTAGATTTAGATAAATTCATTCTATATTACATTAAAAGTATGTAGGAAATTGACATTTGCTTCTCCATTCAAGATTCTTGCATGTGACGGCATATCTGAGTTTGCTGGACCACTCTATTAACATGACAACTTGTTTTTGCAATTCATGTTCATATTTTTTTATTTAGAATATTACTTCTTTAAATACACATTTATAAGCATTATGATGTCCCAATTCTGCATTCTGTTCTTTCTGTTATTTGCTCTTTCTGCTGACTTTCTCACATACTGTATTGATTCTTGAATTGACCAGTAATTTTTGTGTGTGAGTCCCTATTCAGCTGATCTTATTCAATGAAAATCCCAAAGTACCTAAGTTAAACTTGAGCTTTTGTATTTAATATTTACATGTGCTTCTTTCAGGTTTCTAAGGTAGTGCTGTCTCTGTCTTTAATGTTTACAGTAGACAGAATAAAAGCCCATCTATCCCCCAAATATGCCCAAGTCTCCAATGTAATCAAAAGGGCCCTTATGCAGGGAGGCAGGAAGGTCATAGCAAGGAAAGTAGATGTCATTATAGAAATGGTGTAAAAGAGAGAGAAAGTGTTTAACTGTTACAGGCTGGCCTTGAAGATGGAGGAGACTCTACAAGCCAAAGAATGCAAAGAGCCTTCAGGAGCTAGAAAAGGCAAGGAGACAGATACTCCCCTGCAGCTTCCAGGAAAAAAAAAAATTCACCTTTTGACACCTTCATTTTCAGACTTCTGATCTTCAATAAGATAATATTCAGTGTTTTATTCTGCTAAGTTTATGGTTACAGCACATTGTTCCACTAAGTTTGTTACAGCAGCAACAGAAAACTATGGTAATATGCATGCAAATCACCTCAGATCTTGTTTAAAACTATAATTTGATAGTATGCCTGGAGAAGAATGACAGGGTCTGTATTTCTAACAAGCTCTTGATAGTGCAGATACTGCTACATGTTTGTGGATCCAACTTTTAGCATCAGAAAGTAGGACAATATTATCTTGAGAAGGCATTAAATAAAATTTGCTATTATTGAGTTTTCACAGAATATACAGGTCATTAAAATTCAAATCTCAAACACCATGTGAAGACATTTTCTTTTAGCACTATTCATGTAGATGAGCTCCCTAACTTTATGAAGGGATCTCATCTCACTTCTCTTCTGGTATAAACTGAATGACCTGCCTTTGTCTCCTGAAGAATATTTAAAACTCAAGGCACTAAGTTTATGGTATATGCAAACACAATGCCATGCATATACCATGAGTATCTCCTCAATTATATCTGTGTGCTTTTTGGTAATTCTTGCCAGTATGAACAATTAATTGCTAATTTAAACTTTGGGGTCCTAAATAACAGTAATAATTTTGAAAAGTAAAAGTCAATATCAAAGAGATTAAGGGGTTGATATAACGTGCATGTGGACTTCTTTATATGTTTGAAGTAAATAAATGAAGTTAGGGATAAATAGTGAAATCTACATTTTCCATTAATTTCAGTCACTAATTTAAGTCTCTTGTAGGTGCACTAAACCATGAACCATATTTACATATTTAATTATATTAATATATTTAATATTATTTAACATATGTTTATATATTGATTAGTTCATTACTATCCTTACTTTATAAAATTTGTGTATGTGTGCGTGTGTGTATGTGTATATATATATACACACATACATATTAATTTGTTCATTTGATCTTCCAAACAACTATATGGAGTAAGAATTATGCTAATTTTAGAGATTAGAAAACTCAGACAGACACACATACACACACACAAAAAAAGACTTCTAGAGAGTCCGCCTAGATATGTAGTAGAAATTTACACATTTAAGAATAACTCCAATATTTATTACCTGGTTGAGCCAAGATCAGAAGGAAACAATACCCTACAACTTGAAAGAGGAAGAGTCAGGAGTATAATCCAGGACTTTCTTATTTATCAAGCCCGTGCTCTTTCCTTTGTTCTCTGTTGATTCTAAAGTTATCCAAAGATAGAGATTTGCAACTGACTTTCAGTACTGTGTAGAATTCTACTACAAGATTACTTATGCATTAACATAGTCTCTTTCATCTACTCCCAGTTAAAAGGATGGCTGGGGAAAACATTTATGGAAAACCATTTGGCCAAAACAAAGGTATATTACTGATGTACATGAGCAGATGAGTACTGGTTGGAAACATAGAGACACACACATAGTAACACAAGCACATACCTACACATGCCACTGATTGTTCTTATTGCATATTATTGAGTCACACATTTCTAACCTAAGCTCCTCAACATACTTTATTTCTAATTCCTCCAAAGAGCCTTACCTTTCTCCTAACTTCATCAATCTCAACAGATGACTTTACATCCAGAATATTTAAATCATTAAGCATAGAATTCTCTGATATCTACTACCCCATATTACATATTTTTTTTTACATCAAAAACACTGCCCGTGCCTCCAATTTCAAAGGATTAGGTATCACATTCTTTTCAAAGCTAAACCTTCCACAGGTGCTCTTAACCCCACCTTCTGTTCCCTGGAGATTGGGTTCTATGGATTACTACTGTATCTTTTATCTGAAAATTTCTCCCTCTAACTACTTTTCCGTTGTTAACATGCTTATAGCTCTCTCACCCTAAAAATTAAGTCCTTCTTGTCCTTCTGTGCCATGTACCCTGGAAGATAATGTTTTATCTCTTTCTCTTTTCATTTAAACTTTACAAAGAACAACATACCCTAGAGGTCTCTGTCATCTCACCTGACATTTTCTTCCCCACTCATGAGAGTTTAGTTCCTATTCTAGAAAAAGAACTAAAAATGTTTTAATGTAATTGAATTGCCAAATTCAATGGATGTTTCTTCATACTTCATATTAACACAGTGTTCTCTAATATGTGGCATCACTAATCACTCCATACTTGAGGAAATATCTAATTTCCTCTCATGGCTACTTCTATATTTTTCTTAGAAGTTATTAAATGTTAGAGTTCCCTAGATTTCTGTCCTTGAGGTTCTGCTTTTATCATGCATCATACTTCGTTTAGGTAATCACTTCCACTCTCGTAATTTTGACTTGCTCTTGAATGCTGATGACTCAGTAATTTATATCTCCTATCTGTCCCCTCTCCATCAAACTTTAGTTACGTTATCTCGCTGCCTGATGGCCAATTAACTCGGAATGCTCTCCAAGTGTTTCCCATTATCCAGATTTAAACTGGAATTGATTTTCTTTTCCTACTTGCTACTACTTCATGTATTATCAGTCAACGATTCCACATCTTAGAATCCTCCTTGACATTATTCTTAATCTCTACAATTAATTAAGCAATGATCTGTATCAATTAGAATTCAATCAGGATAAATAAACTACACATTAATTTTAAATGGTAAAATTTAACATAAAGAATTATCAATTATATCAGAAGAATAAAAGGTAAGGATAACTATTTAAAAAATACCCTAGGTCTGAAAGAGAGAATCGCAAGAAGAGACAAACTTGGAAGTGGAATTTTCTTTCCAATATTGTGTTTCAGACATTAATGGAGTAGGTATGGTGGCAGCTCACCAGATGATGGAGTCATTCTCTGGGTTGAACTTGGCCAAAGTTGGTTTACAATTGCCAGGTAAGCAGAAAATAACTGTTCAGGGTATAGATTGGTAAAAACTGTGGCTGGGATTTTCAAGCGGGTGACAACACTATGGGGCAGAGATGACAAAGCCTTGTGGAAAGGTCCACAGAGAAAGTCCACACCCAGGGGTTTCTAAATGGCTGGTGGTGTGGGGGCTCTGTCTGTGTCAGGTGATTCCTGATATACCCGTGGGATGCAGGTAGACTAGGGCATATGGATGAGTGCATAGAGGGAATTAAGGAATGAGGAGCCTGTTCACAGAATGAACAACAAAAGGCCTGGGGTGCACTACGTCCCTCCTAAGACAACTGTGATGTGGTGGTAACCAGGCCAGAAATGAGGCTGCCAACTTACCGAGGAACTGCATAATATGGATTGTACCTGTATAGCAGGAGGAAGAAAAGGGCACAAGAAGCACACACAAACCAGGAGGAGAAATATTTTCCTTTCTGTAACAGAAGATTTCTTTCCTGCTGTAAAGAAGAAACGTTCTACAGTGTCCATTTTTATTATCACAGAGCATGTAATAGACAATAAATTTGGAGCTGAGAGGTAATTACCTCTGTACTTGCAAATAGCTGTCAAATACCTATTATGTTAAGCATAATTAGTATTGAATTTGTATATACAAATTCATGATACAAATATATAACTTGTATCATGAATTTGTATATACATTCCCTTTCCTGTATCACTGTCATCTTTAAACTTCTGCCACCATCCCGATTCAGAATGTATGTTCTGCAGATTCAGTGAGATGACCTATCTAAATGGGAATTTGGAGTCTTCCTAAAAGTCTTTCAAAATGACTTACTATTTATCTATCAAATAACTTAGGCTTTCTCTAACTTTCTGGCTTAATTTCTTAGCACTCACTGCGTACGGCTGTCAAAAACAATGCAAAAAATAATAAATAATATCTCAGTATCATACAATAAGGATTGCTTTTCCTTGAGTGTTTGTGGGTTGACTGGTGTTTGAGGTGGGTAAAGCTAAGTGGCTTTAAAGACCTGTTTGGAGCAAGTTCTACTCCAAAAGTGTATTTCAACGGCAGGCTAGAGAATGTACATTTTCCTCATGTTAACAGCAAAGATGCAAGGAAAACATCAAACTGTATAAACTCATTTTTAAGACCCTGTGTCTATCTTCTGGCATCCCTGAACTAAACAGTTCCCATGCTGAATTTAAAATCAAAGGCCTGGGTAGCATAAGCCTCCCGTGAATGTGGTAGGGAGAAGGAGAATGTATTTTTGAAAGGTATACTACCTCTTACATTACTTTCTACCATCACTAGTCTACTAAAATGCTAGTCATGTGAGCTGCATTTTCATATCATACTAACGTGCCTCTAAAGCAAGAAAAAACACTTGGGATTACAGTTAGTGTGTATAAACTTCTCATGGCTAAGTGCATACTTTGTTAGGATTTCTGAAGTGGTGAAAATACCAGAAGTACCTTACAGAGCTTTCAATCATTTCCAGTTCTCTATTGATCTCAGGTCAAGGACTTCCGTGATAAAAAGTATCAGTCAAGTTTATTCTTTCACAGAATCCTGTTGCCCATTGGAAAAAAACGTTTTTCTTAAGGCTTTACTTCTGTTTGCATGTTTCTCATGTTCACTGCACCAATCAAATGTCATGTTCCTACTTTCTCTTTTGGTTCCACATCTCTAGCTAAAGCTTCCCAGTAATACCCTTAGAATCAGGTGTTGACATTGCAGTTCTTTGTCACCCTTTTCTCTCCATTTTTCCACTGATAGTAATGAGTCCATGTGCTTCACAGTCCACCTTAAACATTTTGAATGGTTACACATTCACACTTTAAGACTAAGATCAGGGACTTAATTATCACTAAATATTCATACCAAGTGTGCTACCTTCTGGCTAATTACTACTTATTAATAGCTACTGAAAATAATTGTCCTTACATAAGAAACTTAGAAGAACAGATGCTTAAAATATTAAACAGGACTTGAAATGTTGGATGAAATATTAACTGGCCATTTTGCACAAAACATAATTTAGCCAGAAAAGATGAAGAGGAGCAAATGGAAAGAAAGACTAAAAAGCATGAGAGTGCACTATCCTGACCCCTACCATGTCAGAACAAAAGGGGTTAGAAAGACACTTTCTAGCAGGAGTACAGAGATAAAAGATGAACACTTATTACGAGACAGGTGTTCACTTGTCAAGAATCCTCTTTGGTGACAGAAATCTATATCACTTTGTTTTTCAGCCAGCTACAATTTATCCTAAGGAGTTCTCATTCCATGTTCTCATGCATCTCTTCTCTGAAAAAAGAATTCTTTCTATTTGGTCTGGCTCCAAGAAAACTACAACAGTGTTAAATGGTGGTTCCTAAAATAATGGTAGGGAGACTAATTCACACTGTAGTTCCTAGGGCCAGAACAGACATTAGATAAATAGAGACAACGAAGATTTATAATAATTCTCTTTGTTAGCTGCATCTCTTAGCACCTACTGCATAAAGAGCAATGAGAAAAGAAATAACATCCTCTTTTAATGTTTAGATTATATTTAAATACACAAGAGAATAGTTTTCACTGGGTCTTAATCATTTTATGAAATGTGCCCCTTTTCTGCAGTACTCAATGGACAGAAATACTAGGAAGGCTTCAGAACTAGTTGACCCACTCTATCTCCCCTTTAGCTCATTTACTAGTTTAAGGTCTTGGAAGTCAAAGACTCCCACAGAACTATCCCAATGCATTTTATTCTTAGGTAAATTCTGCACAATAACAATGTTTGCTTGGATCCCTTACAACCACAAATACTTAAAATATAATTTGTCACAATATATGGAGTTACTTTATATAGCAACAAATCTCCTTCGATAATTTATAATATAAATGTCACTTGCATGGGAATAGGAGATACAAAACTCAAGTTAATCTGCTGTATAATGCAATTGCAGGAGATATATATACACACACACATATATATATATACACACACACATATATATACACATACACACATCTTTTTTAGATGTAAATATTGTATAGAAATATATAGTCATAATTTAATTATAAAGAGTTTCTTTGTGTTATCTAGTTTCAATTTCTTAATTAAATATTTCATTAGCAGACATTGAGTACTTTCATAATATAATCAAGTAAGTTTCATTTAACCAAAATCACACACTCTCAGTACAATCTTGGTTTTAGAAGAAAAGAATGTCACAATGAATGCTGACTATGTAAGTCCCAAGATGTTAAAAAAATGATAGGATCATGGAAATATTGAGTCCACTGAGTAAAATTAATGTATTTCTTTGGGGACGTTGTGAAGGTGTATGTTATAATTCAAATAATCCCGGTAAATTCTAATATTTGTTCTAGGTAGCTATGGTATTTATATCCTTTAATAAAAATTATCATTCAATTTAGATTACAGATTTTTATTATTTATTAAGAAAGTGAATAAAATATATAGACTAGTATGTTATACAACCCCAATCTCATTTAAGAAAGACAGAAATTTGGTAGTTTTATTTGCAATTTTTGCATCTCTGTTTTATACATTTGTCTCCTTGCTAGCAACTCTCCTTGAATTATGTATTTCTGTGTATGAAAAGGATGACCTGGGATACAAAAAGTTCCAGGCAAATTATTTAGGACTTGTTAATACACTTAAGAAATAAGTGGGAGTTTTGGATCTTCCTGTGAGACATCCATGATGCTACTAATTAACTCAGATGAAGCAAGGAATATCCCTAAAAACATAGCCTCTAACCTCAGATGTCAGACATCCTCATTCTGACTATTAATCTTCATACATAAAACATTTGAAATTGCCAAGTTTATTTGACAGCAGTACAGAAGACTTCTGGATACAATAAAAAAAAAAAGTATATGATAAGCACAAAACTTTTCATAGCAACCTGAAAAGGTTAAATTAAAATACATACAAAATGGTTAACCAAACCACCAATATTTACCATATTTCTTTTTATCCAACACTAAGATGTGAAAACATACCAAATAAATTATGTCTAGAAACAATCTTGGCCGGGCGCGGTGGCTCAAGCCTGTAATCCCAGCACTTTGGGAGGCCGAGACGGGCGGATCACGAGGTCAGGAGATCAAGACCATCCTGGCTAACCCGGTGAAACCCCGTCTCTACCAAAAAATACAAAAAACTAGCCGGGCGAGGTGGCGGGCGCCTGTAGTCCCAGCTACTCGGGAGGCTGAGGCAGGAGAATGGCGTAAACCCGGGAGGCGGAGCTTGCAGTGAGCTGAGATCCGGCCACTGCACTCAGCCGGGGAGACAGAGCGAGACTCCGTCTCAAAAAAAAAAAAAAAAAAAAAAAAAAAAAAAAAAAAAGAAACAATCTTTACTCTCAAGAAGTTTAAAATCTGGTAGGTGAAGCCTGCAGTAATAAGCACAATGACATCGATTAATTATTGCAGCCTTAAGTGTACCTTCACCAGCTTCGGCTTCCGGTTGAGTACAGAAGAAAAAAGTAAATCCTACAATATGAAAGGACGAATATACCATGACCTAGTGGGATTTATATCAGAAATTCAAAGGTTGGTCCAACAATCAAAAATCACTCATTGTCATTGAGCACTTGAATGAAAATGTAGGGCAAAGATGTAGACAAAGGAATAGAAGAGGGCTTTCTTAACCTGACACAGGGTATCTACCAAAGCCCTACAATTAACATTATACTTGACAGTGAGGTATTGTAGAGTACCCGTCCCCTGGCATCTTTTTCACTATACCACTTTCACAGAATTTTCTGTCTCAAGTTCTGCTTCTACAAAATTCAACCTCTAACAGATATAAATAAATCAATTTAGAATTTTTCTTAAAATATTGACAAACAATGTAATTTTAACAATATAAGAACTAAAAAAAAGACATTAAAATTAAATAAAAAGGAATATGTGACTATACATAAATCCAAACCAGTCTGCAGGAAAGATAAAGGAATAGTCTTCATGAACCCAGTTAATTTAAGGAGATTAAAAAAAAAAACAAGATTAGGAATAAAAGTTATATTTTGTTTCTTATAAAGTTGTTATACATAAGATAAATAAAAAATAAATAGAAATGCCACCTGCAAATCTATGCAAAAAATTAAATCTAGAGTAAATTATTTCTAAGCAAAATTTAAAACATTTTAATAACCTTAATTAAATATTCTCACATAAAAGTAGTTGCAAAGGTGATTCAAGCATTCAAAAAGTTATCAGAATCAGATGGTTGTACAGTTATGTTAAAGAACCAATAAGTTCATTATTATTTAAAATTTTCTAGAAAATGTATACTGTATAAATAATATTCTAATATTAGAAATAATATTTTCAGAATATCCTAGAAAAAGTTTAGAAAAAGATGGAGACTGCTTTTGTTTATTAGGCTAATATACATTTATTACCAAATTCTGTCACAAGTATTACAAAAAAATAAATAGATCTCTTGTTGTATTGTAAAATCTAGAATTTCAAGTCTGTCCTTGATATCTTTTAGCCTCATGGGATCCCCAAAGGCCTGATCAGGAGCATCCCCGCTCTATCCAGATAGGGCTCCCACCCAGCTGGAAATGAGTCTCCTTTGACCAGTTTCCTTATCAGCCACACCAGCTGCAATCTCTTGATTTTCACCTTCTTGCCAGCCCATGAAATTTTTCCAGCAAATCAATCTCACAGCTTTCACGGAACCAGGAGCCTCCTGACCCTCTGGTTACTACAAAGCCTGCCTCCAGAGTCCCTGTTGGTTAACTTACTCTGCCCTCCACCACCTAAATGGAACCACTGCATGGACCTGCATGCTGTGTGGTATTCCCTTCCCCCATGCAGTGAGTATATGTAACCAGTGAACTGCCACCCAAACTAATCCATCTACTGGTGGGTATCATATACCAGCCATCTCCTACTATTTAGAGAAGGAGATTCCTTCTTTTCCAACAGGATCAATAAGGAGTATGCAGAACACTTATGAATATGGTTGCAAAATATGTTAGAAAATATACACAATGTCATTCAGTAAAGTATTAAGTAACAATATATGATGACCAGTATAGATGTATGTGAGTAATGCAAGAGAGGTTTAGTGTAAGGAAATCCACTAATCTATTAACATATCTAAACATAGAATAAGAAACCTCAGAAGCACATCATTGGATACTAATAAGATATTTCATATATGAAGTGATAAGATTTAATGTGTTTTAAGAATTCAAGGTAGCTAAATAAATATGAAAATTATTTTCCAAAGTCAAATGTATGTTTATAATAGAAGAGCATAAATATCATTAGAATTAAAATCTGTAATCTTGTAAAGATGTGTACTACTTTTATAACTGTATTTCAGAGGCTCCACAAAAACGAAACAGAAAGAAAAAATAATTGGAACGAACATCAAAACAGAGATAAAACTATTCCATTTTGCTAAGGATATGTTGCATGTTTATCAAATTCAGGACACTAGTGAAATGGAAAGAGCCATTGATACATATGAATTTTTAAAATATTTAGTTATTGGTATAACTCTTTGGTAACACATTTTTTGAGAATTAGACAAAGGGTTACATTTCTAAGAAAATATAACTTAAATGTCAGAATAAATGGAAACCTAAATAATCTGAAAAACACTGTAGAAACTGAAAGGTAGTCCTGATATACACCATTGAAAACAAAATTGACAACAGACGATGTAGAGAAATGTCTACCGTATATTTAATCAACTGTTTCTTCTTTAAATATTTGCAGAGAACAAACACAAAAACCAGTTCTCAATCTATACTACAAGTCTAGAAATACTCTGAGATCAGGACTAGCCACATTGACAGAAAAATAAGAAGTAATATACAAATATTGTAAAAATGGTACTTAAAAGTTTTTAACAGGCCAGGCGCGGTGGCTCAAGCCTGTAATCCCAGTACTTTGGGAGGCCGAGACGGGCTGATCACGAGGTCAGGAGATCGAGACCATCCTGGCTAACACGGTGAAACCCCGTTTCTACTAAAAAATACCAAAAACTAGCCGGGCTAGGTGGCGGGCGCCTGTAGTCCCAGCTACTCGGGAGGCTGAGGCAGGAGAATGGCGTGAACCCAGGAGACGGAGCTTGCAGTGAGCTGAGATCCGGCCACTGCACTCCAGCCTGGGTGACAGAGCGAGACTCCGTCTCAAAAAAAAAAAAAAAAAAAAAAGTTTTTAACAATTGAATGAGCAATTTATTAGAGAATGTAAAAAAGGATGCACACAGAAAACAAATATTCAGGAATGGTAAATAATTGAAACTATTTTATTAAAGTTCTATTATAATTTTAAAATAATTGAAACGTATATTGGTAAAAAATTAATATTTCAATAGGAAATATGTATTGAGAGAGACATATATATAAAATATATGGAATTTTAGTATATAATTACTTGGCTTTTAATTCAATAAACAATGGATATCTAATACATAACAATTTACCTAAAAAATCATATTTATAACTCAAAAAGTTGACAAACATAAATAACAAATTAATGACATAAAACCTTTAAAAACTATGTATTAATAAAAATATAGGAAAGATATTATTAAAATTTAAAAACTGTGAGGAAAAATCATATAATTAACTATGTAAGCATTGGCAATCCCATGTAGGAAAGGTGCCAGGTTAAAATCAAGTGACATATTGGGGAAGATTCTTTGCAATATATTTATATCAAAGGTCCCATAATACACAAAAAGTATTATTATAAATCAAGAAAAAAATACAATCAAGTAGGCTTTATCCCTGAGATTTAAGGTTGGTTCAACATATGCAAATCAATAAATATGATTCATCACATAAACAGAACTAAAGACAAAATCCTCATGATTATCTCAACAGATACAGAAAAGGCTTTTGATAAAATTCAACATCCTTCATGTTAAAAACTCCCGATAAACTAGGTACTGAAGGAATATACCTCAAAATAATAAAAGCAACCTATTACAAACCCACAGTCATCAGCACACTGAATGGACAAAAGCTAGAAGCATTCCTTTGGAAAACTAGCACAAAGCAAGGATGCCTTCTGACACCACTTCTATTCAACATTGGAAGTCCTGGCTAGAGCAATCAGTCATGAGAAAGAAAGAAAGACGTTCAATCTGGAAAAGAGGAAGTCAAACTATCCCTGTTAGCAGATGACATGATTCTATATCTAGAAAACTCCATACTCTCAGCCTTAAAGCTCCTTAAACTGATAAACAACTTCAGTGAATTCTCAGAATATAAAACCAACATACAAAACTCATAAACATATCTACACATCGACAACAGTCAAGCCTAAGGTCAAATCAGAAATTCAGTCTTATTCAAAATTGACACAAAAAGAATAAAATATCTAGGAATACAACTAATGAGGGAGACGAAAGATCTCTTACAATGAGAACTGCAAAACACTACTCGAAATCAGAGATGACACAAACAATAGAAAAGCATTCCATGTTCTTGGAAAGATGAGTCAATACAGTAAAGATGGCCAAACTGTCCAAAGTAATTTATATATTCAATGTTATTTCCATCAAACTACCAATGACATTCTTCACAGAACTAGAAAAAACTATTTTAAAATTCATATGGAACCAAAAGTGAGCCCAAATATCCAAGGCAATCCTAAGAAAAAAGAACAAAGCTGGAGTCATCATGCTACCTGAATTCAAACTACGCTACAGAGCTACAGTAACCAAAACAGCATGGTAATGGTACAAAAACAGATATATAGAACAATGGAACAGAAATAGCCCAGAAATAAGACCACACATCTACGACCAACTGATCTTCAACAAAACTGACAAAAACAAGCAAGGAGGAAAGGATTCCCTATTCAATAAATGGTGCTAGGAGAACTGGCTAGCCATATGCAGAAAATTGAAATTTGACTCTTTTCTTACAGCATATACAAAAATCAACTCCAGATGGATTAACAACTTAAATGTAGAACCCAAAAGTGTAAAAACCCTGGAAGACGACCTAGGCAATACCATTCTGGACACAGGAAAGGGAAAAGATTGGATGAATAAAATGCCGAAAGCAGTTGCAACAAAAGCAAAATTGACAAGTGGGATCTAATTAAACTAAAGAGTTTCTACACAGCAAAAGAAACGATCAACAGAGAAAACAGACAACCTACAGATTGGGAGAATATTTTTGCAAACTATGAATCTGACAAAGATCTAATATCCCACATCTATAAGAAACTTAAATTTACAGGAAAAGAAAACAAACGACCCCATTAAAAAGTGGGCAAAGGACATGAAAGGACATTTTTCAGAAAAAGACATACATACAGCTAACAAGCATATGAAACAAGCTCAACATCACTCATCACTGTAGAAATGCAAATCAAAACCACAGGGAGCTACCATTTCATGCCAATCAGAATGGCTATTTTAAAAAAGTAAAATAACATGCTAATGAGGTTACAGAGAAAAGACAATACTTTTCTGCTGCTGGTAGGAGTGTAAATTAGTCCAACCATTGTGGAAAACAGTGTGGTAATTCCACAAAGACCTAAAAACAGACTGCCATTTAACACAGCAATCACATTACTGTGTTTATACCCAAAGGAATATAAATAGTTTTATTATAAAGACACATTCATGTGTATGTTCACTGCAGCAATATTTACAATAACGAAGACATGGAATCAACCTAAATGCCCATCAATGGTAGACTGGATAACAAAAATGTGGTACATACACACCATGGAATAGTATGAAGCCATAAAAGAGAACAATATTATGTTCTTTGCATGAATATGGATGGAACTGGAGGCCATTATCCTTAGTAAACTGCTGCAGGAACAGAAAACCAAATACCACATGTTCTCACTTATAGGTGGGAGCATATTAATGAGAACAACGGACACATAGGGAAGCAACAGACACTGGAGCCTACTGGAAGGTGGAGGACAGAAGGAGAGAGAGAATCAAGAAAAATAACTAATGGGTAATAGCCTTAATACATGGGTAACAATATAATCTGTACCAAAAAAACCCATGACATGAGTTTACCTCTGTGACAAACCTGCACGAGTACACCTGAACTTAAAAGTTAAAAAATAAATAAATAAATAAAAGACACAGGCAAAGAAAAAACATTTCATAAAGAAGATTGAGGAGGAGGAGATGGGAGATGAAAGATGTGTACGTGAGAGTGTTTTCCCGGAAGATCAGAGAGGAAATGATTACATGGATGGGACGCCCAATAATTATGGTTTCCTTGGAAATTCATGTTTTGGGTACAGTAAAAGTATATCATATACTATAGCATTCTTACTGGTAAAATAAACAATATTTAATTTAAAAAACTATGGGCAAAAGATATGAATAGGCAGATAAATATTAAAAACTAACCAAATATCATGGGGCTAATTTTGTACCATTTGTTTCTCTAGTGCTTTACATGTGTCTTCACTACTACTTTACTAGCTAGGTATTAATTTCCTCTCCATTTTACAGTTGGGAAACCAAGGCAAAGACTGGTTACATTTTATAGACTCTGTCTGCTAGGAAGCAAAGAAACTAGAATTAAAACTGATGTAATGTGGTCAGAGTCTGTGCTTTTATTCACCATATACACAGGCTTCTAAGTAGACATATAAAAAGTTCTTCAAATGACATCAGAAAATGCAAATAGAAAAATAATTTAATAATTGTAAAAGTGTGCAGAAGTTCATACTTTTATATATTACCATTGAAGTTTAGATTGTAATGTTTCTGTGGAGTATGCATTATCTATCGTAACTAATAATATTAATATGCTTGCACAACATATAAACATTATTAAAAACTGATATGGTGTATATATATATATATACACACACACACACACACCCCATAAAAACCAATGTTATATGTGTACATATAACATATCAGTTTTTAATAACATTGTAATCAACATTAAAATACATAATGGTAGAACAAACAAGTATTCTACATACACAGTATGGAAAACAGTGTAGTAATTTACTGCAAATGTTTATATACATGACTACACAGACACAAACACAGACTATCACAAGTTGCCAAGACATTTTGTTAATTAAGCCGTTTAAAAACATACATCAAATGATCTCTTTTATGTATTATAATGTAAAGATACACGCACACACAAATGGCCAAGTGTCACAGCAAGTTATTACCTACTCTAGTAACGATTTTTGGAAAATAAAGGGTGACTTCCACATATTATTTTATTTTATATACATGTTTGATGTTTAACATAATACTTTATATTACAATTTTCTAATACAACTAGTATTTTATTACAATGTAATATTTTTCACTTATCAAATTGGAAAAGAATTGAAAATACTGGCAAAGTTGTGAGCATGAACTTTCTCATTCTCTTACCAAGAGAATTTACCAAATTGCATTCCTTTTCTTGAGGAAAAATTTGGAAATACATTTCAAAATCACTAAAGATTTTCCTATTTAAAAAATTCTATTCTTGTGAATTTTTCCTATTGAAATAATTAACATTTTCAAGATATACAAACAGCTATAACAAAGTTGTCCTAGGGATATTAGTTTATAACAATGAAAATTACTAAAACGTAATCCAGAAATTTAATAATTAACTCTGCATCAATTGATTTTATCCAATCACTTAAAGTGATACAGCACTTAAGAAATTATATTTAGAAATGTAAAATGATATTCATGGGACAAACCCATAGCATGATATGCATAGTAACATTTCTAATTCTTAAACTTCTCACAGTCTCAGAAGATATTTTATTATTTTTTTATTATGACTTTTATTTTAGGTTAAGAGGTACACAGGACGTTTTATTATATAGGTAAACTGTGTGTCACAGAGGTTTGGTATATAGATTATTTTGTCACCCAGGTAATAAGCCTATTTCCTAATCAGTATTTTTTCTGATCCTCTCCTTCCTCCCACCCTCCACCCGCCACCCTCAAGTTGGTCCAGGTGTCTGCTGTTCTCCTCTTTGTGTCCATGTGTTCTCCTTGTTTAGCTCCCACTTGTAAGTGGGAACACGAGGTATTCCTTTTTCTGTTCCTGCATAAATTTGCTTACGATAATGGCCTCAAGCTCCATCCATGTTTCTGGAAAGGACATGATCTCATTCTTTTTGATAACTGCGTAGTATTCCATGATGCATATGTACCACGTTTTCTTTATCCAGTTGACCATTGATTGGTATTTAGGTTGATTTCATGTCTTCGCTATTGTGAACAGTGCTGCAATGAACATACACATGCAATGTTTCTTTGTGATAAAGTGATTTATATTCTTTGGGTATGGATTTCTCTAATAAGATGCTGAGCATTTCTTACATACTTGTTGGTTTTACGTCTGTCTCGTTTGAAAAGCATCTACTCATTTCTTTTGCCCATTTGTTAGTGGGGTTGTTTGGTTTTGTTTGTTAATTTAAGTGTCTTATTGATTCTGGATATTAGACCTTTAATGGATGCACAGTTTACTAATATTTTCTCCCACTCTGTAGTTTATCTGATTACCACTCCCTTTTTGTTGTTTTTGCTGTGCAGAAACTCTTTAATGAGATCCCATTTGTCAACTTTTGATTTTGTTGCAATTGCTTTTGGCATCTTCGTCATGCTGGCATCTTGTTCATTCCCACGTTTAGAACAGTATTGCCTAGGTTATCTTCCAGGGTTTTTATATTTTTAGGTTTTACATTTAAGTCTTTAATCCATCTTGAGTTGATTTTTGCACAATGTGGAAGGAAGGGGCCCAGTTTCAATCTTCTGCATATGGCTAGCCTGTTATCCTAGTACCATTTATTGAATAGGGAGTCCTTTCCTCATCGCTTGTTTTGGTCGGCTTTGTCAAAAATCCTATAGTTGTAGGTGTGCAGTCTTATTTCTGGGCTCTCTATTCTGTTTCATTGGTCTATGTGTTGTTTTTGTACCAGTACCATGCTGTTTCGGTCACTGCCATAACTATACTAACTATACTAACTTTCAGTTACTATAGTTTTAAGATGAGTAATGAGATGCCTCCAGCTTTGTTCTCAGAAGATATTAACACCACATTATTAACAATGTTTTGCTTAGAATGGTGAGGTTTATGAGTAGTATCTTTTATAATTCTTGCTAAGAAAAGATTTTAATTTTTATACAACAATTAGCTACACAAAATACCTTACATTTTATCATGCCACTACTATGTGTGCACCCTTGTTAGCTAATTTTAATTAATGTATTTGTATTTTATCGTTTTTTAGCAATTTGCTTTCTTTATATTAATTTTTGGACATTAACAAAAGTCCTACAAAGTATTATGCTTACACTATATATGAGAAAACGTAGTTTTATATAAGTAACCTCATCAGGCCAGTAGGGCTGGGAGCCAGGCTCACCTTTGGATCTAGGTCATACCAGTATCTTTGCTCTTCCTGCTACATTTAATGTCGCAGGGATATAAATGTTACCAACACTTATATTCAAGGAGGACCCATCCTTTCCCACGACTCTGTCAATCTTCCCTGGTATGTAAAGCCTGAAGTGAAGTCTGCTGCCATTATTGCTTAACAGAATTATGTTTCTGAGGTAGAGGCTTAGGGCAGGTTGTTGTTGAAAACCATAATTTTGAATACTATACAATTTAAACCTTCAAAAATCCCTAAAAAATAGGGACTATTTACTCCACACAGACTTACAGGGATGATAGCCCCAGAACTGAAACTAGGTCATGTTTGTCAATTCAAAAAAAAAAAAAAAAAAAAAGGCCATTTTCAAGACAATAAGGATTGTTGACCTAACTGTTGTACATCTGAGTCAGAAAGTCTTTTTAGGATCTTTGTGCAAACCCAAATAGTACCTGGAAACAGATTAAATTGTATGTTATATTTTTGAGAATAATAAAGTAAAAACTGATTTAAATTACTAATGAAAGACAACTGCATTTTATGTACTTTCCCAATAAATATAATATTTTTGTACCACGTGAGGGTCAATAAAACCTTGTATTAAAAATTGGTTTCCTAGTCTAGATTGTTAGAAACTCCTGTTATCCATTTTATTGCTCTTCATTCTTCACAAAAAGAACAGTGCTAGGGAACTGCCTAGACATGTTGTTTCATATAGCAAGTATTTATTGGCGAGGCACTTGATTCAGACCTGGGAATATAGCAGTAAACAAACAACACATTGCAATTCTTGCCCCAGAAGAGTTTATATTATGGTAAGAAGAGATAGAAAATATAAAAAAAGAATTAAATGATACATTAAAAATAACTTCTATCAAGGAAACTATAGTAGATAAGAGGCTAATATGAAAAGTGTGTGTGTGTGTGTACACGTGATACAATTTTAATGGTAGTATTACACAACATCTCAATGTGCAAATGTTATATAAACAAAAACATAAAAGAGAGAAAGGAAGTAGCCTATGTATAAGTCTGTGGAAAGCATTCTGGACAGAGAGATGAGCAAATGCTAAGACTGCAGAAATACCTTTGTGCATATCATTAGCAAGAAAGGCAAACTGAGCTAGAGGAGGAGTAGAAGGTTTTAAGATCAGAGAGCTGACAGGGCTTGCCGGGTAATGATAGGATGATGGCTTTTACCCAGATATGGGGACCCCACTGGAGATCTCTGAAAGGAGGGTTGTCATGTCATGACCTGTGCTTCTCCAATATTACATGTCATGGTGTCGTGTTAACGCCATCTTTTAAGGCTCTTCAGGAAACCCACTAGAACCCATGAGAAGAATCATGTTGACTAGAAGAGCAAAGATGATTAATTTGTCTGACTAAGCCATCATGGAGTCAACAGTGAGCAAGCAAGAAGGGCATACAAGCAGTGCGCTGGAGTAGTACTAGAGAGAATTCTTCATTAGTCTGACATAAAAATAGAACAGGAGTGACATTGTAGATGCAGTTTTTAATATATATGCTCATGACAATCAGCAGGCTCTCGCACATATTAAAATAGCATGCAAATGGTAGCTTAACTTTGAGAGCATGAAGGTAGAATGAAGACAGAAGAGAATGGACTGTCAGTACCCAATGAAAGTTCTGCCACAGTCTGAGGAGTCTGCAAATATTCAGTAGGAGAGAGGGAATAAGAAAAATCAAGAGGATATCCCTGTGCTAATTTCGGCCCTTACAGTTTTTCTGTTCATGGGTAGTATAAGTGATGTTCATCAACATGAGAAGACACACCTGAATGCATCTAACTAATAAGATTATAATCAACATTGACACAACATTTGAATCATTTTACATTTACAGCTTCAGACAATTAATTGCATTTATGGGGGTTCTCGATGTGGGTCTGCCCTTCAAGTGACTCTCAACTCACCATAGACTCTCACAGGTAGCTTAGAAAACCCACAAGCAAACGTTTTCTCTATGGCAACAGTGCCTCGGTGAGCTCTCCTGCTAAGAGCATGTATGGCTCACGGTCATGGTGAACATTGGCTTCAGGATGTAAGCAAAAGCATTTATGTTCTTTTTGGCAACTACTCCTAAGTGCAGTTGTAGTTTACCATCCAGCATCATAGATGCATAACTTTTCCAGAACTGTTGCTAGGATGGGAACTGCCCAGTAAATAAGCAAAGTCCAATATAGGCTAAAGGATGTTGCCAACAGCAGAATTAAATTTGTATCCCACATAACCTTCATGACCTTGAATGAAGAATTTAAATGCTCTGAGGTCCATTTTCTTCATTTTTTGAAATAAGTGCAATAATTTCTATTTCCCTTCAATGTTAGGATGGCTACATTAAATATCATAAAAAGAAAATAATGGTCTTCAAAATAATAAACACTTGTAAGATATTAGTTGCAATTATGATATTAATAATAACAACTGTCTTTCAACCATTTAGTAATTCACCCTTAATATATCAAACTGAAATTTCATTGGAAACTCTAACTATATAGAAAATTGAAGGGGTTTCCTTCTTTTTTTTTTTTTATAATCAATACCAACTCTCAATCTCATTTGAAATCATTATTTTTTTACGTTTTACAAGCCAGACATATAGCCTTGTTTTCTAAAGACTAGAGTATAATTAAATACCACTTTGCATTAAAACGTTTACAGATTTAACAGGATCACATATTTATTTCTTTTTCATAAGAAAAAAAAATCATGCTGAAAAGAATTGTATTACTGTTTAGAATCTCTCTACTCCTCAAATATTGCCCCCAGAATGGTTAATCAGAGATATTACTCTATATCTCAGAGAGCTCTGTTAGGAATAGACAAAGTGTCACTTTTTTAGAGTAAGGGAAGAAGTAGCTTTTTGCCTGTTTAAGCTGAAACATTTGTATTTCAATTGACATTATCCCTTGGCATTTTAGAGTTTTCAGCACAGCTCTCACAGGAAAGTGGTTCCTTAATTAAATTCTCTTGTTTTTAAATTTGTGTACTAGACTAGAGAATATGCTGGAAGCATAGTATTGATGATTATTTGATTATTTTAGGCTCCTGTAAAGAAAAGTATATATCATGAAAGCACATGGTATTGAACCACAATAAAGAGACATATACAGTCATCTCTTACCATAAGGCACTGATTGGTGGATTCTAATGATCCAGAACTGTATGCCACTGGATTGCTACCCTTCTTCCTCCTCTGAATCCAGTTACAGGAGAAATAAGAAAATTGTCAGAAACAAGCCCATTTTGGACACTTGTCTCAAAGCTGGTCATTAGAACCCATCTGACATGTCCACAGGCTTAGCCCTGTCTTCTAAAACTACCAGCTGTAAAAACTGCAAGGTATCTTAGATGACACCAATCCCTATACCCGCATCTCACAGATAGAGGAACTGTGTCTCAAAAGGTGGAAAAATTTATCCAGGATTCTAGGAAAAGGTAATGGCAGAGTCATGACCCAAAAACCAGGTCCCCAATTTGTACTGTAGACTGATCACTTTCAGTGTTGCGCATGATCACTAACATCTGGCTAACACACATTTCTTCAAGATTCCAGAGTCAATGAAGAGTGATTGGGCTGAGATTATAATTGTTCAGTCAATTTCTCTTGGCTCCCTTACCTTATACAGTCTTCTTTCTTCATGCCCATCTCCTCCACAAAGCTACTAGTCCCTAAAACTGGCTGCTTAGCATTCTCATCTGAGATTAGTTAAAATGATAGGTATCAGGGCTCTACTTAAAACTAGTACATAAGACCTCTTAGGAGAAGATCCAGTTGTCTTTAATTTTAACAAAGTTATTGTGATGCATGGTAAGTTTGGGAATTTACTAAGTAAGATACAGCTCCTAGAAAGCAGGGACACATTCATCATCCTACAACTTAATGTCTAGTATGAGGTAGACCTCAGTAAGTATTTCATATATATTAATGATTAAATTGGCTTCAAGTCATGTAACAGCAAGCAGTAACAAGAAAAATTTAGACATTTGAAATAAAAACAGAAAAAAAAAAAAAACAAAACAAAACATGGAACTCTCAAGATTGAGGGAATGTTAAAGGTCATTTTGTCCAACACTCACAGTTGAGATACTGAGGAAAACGAGACCTAGGAAATTAAGCACTTCTCCCATCACCACACAAGCAATCAGACAACCGTAACTAAAAGTCAGGTCACTGGATTTTTAGCTCTTGGGGAAAGATTGCAATTGAAATGTACTAGGGTAGGCCAATGGTTGTCAAGGCTGATTTCAGGACCAGCAGCAGCAGCAGCATCTGGGACCCTGATAAAAATGCACACTCTTACTCACCACAGCCAACCTACTGAATCCGAAACACTGAGACAGGGCCCAGTGATCTCTTTCAACAACCTGCAGGTGATTCTGCAGCATACTTAAGTTTGAGGACCACTGACCTGGGCAAACGAATCTTCTTTATCCATATATTTAAAAAGTCATTCTTACAATGTTTTATTTAAATCTGCTGAATCAAAAGTTCATTATCAATTATATTTTAGAAACAGCCCAAGGTAATATATCTTTGAGGGTAGGTGAGTAGAAATTACTTGGGCGCAAATATTCTACTTTAATGTACCTTTCCTCATTTAAAGTTTGTTTCTTCTTTTGAAATCTCCATTTATGCGAGTATCTATGAGATTCCCATAAATCCCACAATCGTGATTTTTTTTATTGTATTATTCAAATGACCATCAAGCTCAAATTCCTATAAATACTTGTCTATTGACTAGGTTATAAGAGTTTTCCCAGTATAACCTCAACCGTTCCATTTTATTTCTCATTGTTCAAGTCTTTGATTGTGATTATGTTAAAAAAAAAGAGAGGCCATTGTTTTGGACTGAGCTCCTGCACTAGGATCCCATAGACCAAACCGATACATTATAGAGTCAATTGTGTTAGATGCTATGCAATCAAGCTGAACTTAGAAACAGGACAATTTTCGTAAAAACAAGAAATTCGCAGTAACCAATCATAAGAGGTTCAGCTGATCTGAGTCTACATGTTAAGAAAGTTCCCACTGTTTTAACCCTATAAGGAAAGTAACCTAATGTTAACCAATCCACCTTTTGCACTATGCTATTCCCTTGTTCCTACAAGGCCTACCTTACACTCTGCCACACACAGCAGAGTACCTTTCTATTTTTTAGATGGGATGCTATTTAATTCATGAATCCCCAATTAAAGACAATTACAATTATTAAACTCAAGTTTGTTGAATTTTTGGTTGACAGTTCATAGCATATACTTTGGAAGTAAAAAGTTTTCAGTTTAAATTCTAGCCATAACATTTATTAGCGATGTGACCTGGAAAATTACTTAACCATTAAATATCTCTTAAGATACTTAAAATAAATACTTAATATTAGCAGATTTTTTAAAAATGATATGTCTATCTTCAATATTTGATATATGGTAAAATTTAGTGTATTTTAGCTGGTTCAGTTGTAGAAAATCTAGAATTTTCATTATTGAAAACATAATTTTGCTTTGATTATCATACTTTCTTGTCAGAGAAGGCCCACCCTACCCCTCTAATATGCAAATACACTTCCTTCTGGGTTATCTCAGTCATGTTTCTCCCAGCCATCAATTATATTCATCAGTGATATCCTTCTGTCCTTGGCTGGACACAGTGGCTCATGCCTGTAGTCCTAGCACTTTGGGAGGCCGAGGTAGGTGGATCACCTGAAGTTAGGAGTTCGAGACCAGCCTGGCCAACATGGTGAACTCCTCTCTCTACTAAAAATACAAAAATTTGCTGAGCATGGTGGTGCCTGCCTATAATCTCAGCTACCCAGGAGCCTGAAGCTGGAGAACCTCTGGAACCTGGGAGGCAGAGGCTTCAGTTAGTGGATAGCCTGCCACTGCACTCCAGCCTGGGCAGCAGAGCCAGACTCCATCTCAAAATAAAATAAATTAAAATAAAATAAAAAATATTCTTCTGTCCTTAAATTCTCATTGCTTCCATTTCTACCACTGAAGTGAAACCTGAATTCTTTTTTGAACACTTTTACAACCACATTATTTTTCCCGTGATGCCTGAAACAATCTTCATAAGTCTTATTTTAAGCTAAAAACAATACTTCTATATTGGCTAATTAGTTTAGTACCAGTTGAATATACAGTTAAAAATTGTAATATCTGAAATACTATTTTTTTTTTCTTTGAGACGAAATCTCGTTGTGCAGCCCAGTCTGGAGTGCAGTGGTGTGATCTCAGCTCACTGTAACCTTCGCCCCCCAGGTTCAAGTGATTCTCCTGCCTCAGCCTCCTGAGTAGCTGGGATTACGGGCGCACACAATCATGCCCAGATAATTTTTGTATTGTTTGTAGAGATGCTGTTTCACCATGTTGGTCAGCCTGGTCTTAAACTCCTGACCTCATGATCCGCCCTCCTTGGCCTCCCAAAGTGCTGGGATTACAGGTATGAGCCACCGTGCCTGGCCTAAAATACTGTTTCTAAACTAGAGCTGTGTGGATGTGGTCTTCATAGTCTGAGTTAAATAAATTTTTAATCTTTTTATGACAATCTGAAAACAATACTATACAGTTTTTATCCCAGAAATGCAAAATGGGGTCAACATTTGAAAATGGATCACTAAAATTCACAATATTAACAAGCTAAAAACAAACTATATGGTAATCTCAAAAGGTACAGAGAAAGCTTTTCATAAAATTCAACCTTTATTCACGACAAAACTGTCAAAAAGTAGCACTAGAAAGGCACTTCCTCAACTTGATATAAAGGCATTTACACACAAGCTACAGTTAACATCATACTTAAAGAAAAAAGACTGAATACTTCTTCCTAATAATGTGTAACAAGGCAAATTTGTACAAAAGATCTAGCTAAGACAATCAGGCAAGAAAAAAAAAGAGTTATCCAGTTGGGAAAAAGAGAAGTAATTTTTTTCTTATTTGCAAACACCTTGATCATTGATTTGGAAAATCCTAAATAATTTACCAAAGTTATAGAAACAAATATGTGATTTCAGGGAGGTTACAGGATACAAGGTCAATATATACAATCAATTAATTGTATTTCTACATACTAGTGTTAAAAAAATGTACTCATTACACTTGTTGAGGAATAGTAAAGCAGACTTTGTTCAGAACCAACAGGATGGGTAGAGGGAGTACTGCAGTGGGGTTTTGCAGTGGAGGAAAGAGATTCTGCTCAACTCTAAATACAACAGAAAAAAGTGAAAATGTATAGTCAAAGAGTAGGGTGGAAAGTTATTAAGAGTAAACATCAGGGCACAGGGGATTCTGATTACATCAATCATTGCTGAAACAGGACAGGGTAATCAGCAGACATAGATCTGGGAGATGGCGGCAGATGAGGAACTGGATACCAAGCCTGATGACATATTGAGGATGAGGAAACTGACTAAACTAACTCAGTAGGATTCCTGCTAAAACTGGACAATGAAAAGACAAATGCAGAAGCTCAAATATTAGAGGCTAATGGAGATGAGAGTGCAGGGGAGCCTGAGTAGTTTGGTCAAGGAAATAATCTGTCACTAGTAATGAAAAATTGAAAATTCTAATTTGAAAAGATCCATTTATCATTGCACTATAACCAAACAAACTTTGGGATAATTCTTAGAAGACTTGTGCAAGATATATACAGTGAGGACAACAAAACACTGATGAAAGAAAAAAAATCTGCATACATTGTGAACTATATGATGTTCATGGTTTGGAAGACTCAGTGTTGTTTGTCAGTTTTCCCCAAAATTGATCTATAGATTGAGTGAAACTTCAATCAAAATTTCACCAAAATTTTTGCAAGATTTGTGTAGTAATTGCCAAGCTTACTTTAAAATGTATATGAAAATAAAAACAAAGAAATTATAGTCGCTAAAGTTTAGAAAAATAAATTTGAAAAAGTGTATTACCTGGAGACCCAGACTACCTTACTATAAAGCTGTAAGTGTAGCTTTATGATAAAACTGCGAGTAAATCAATAAAACAGACTGAAGCATACATGAATAACTGATTATCAATAAAATAAAGATAGCAAGGCAAATGGAAAGAGAAAAGATGGTCTTTTCAATGAAAAGACCCTAAGTAAGAAAACAAAAAGACATTATAAAAACAAAAAATATGGTTTTATCTCACATGACATACAAAAAATGACTTAAAATTAAGCATAGCCCTACATGTCAAACCTAAAATTCTAACACTTCAAGAATTAAACATAAGAGAAAAACCTTTGTTACCTTATTAAGGAGAGGTTTAAGTATAACCAAAAAAGCATGATCCATACATTTTAGGGCTTTTTTCAGTTTGTGTTTCATTTCAGGTAGTTTCAATTGCTGTTGCTTCAAGTTCACTAATCTTTTCTTTTACATTGTCAAATCTTTTATCAGTTCCATTCAATCTCAGGCATGAAAGTTTTCCATTTCTGAAAGTTTGATTTGAGTAATTTTATAACATTTATTTATTGAACCACTTCTGTATTCTACTTCTTGAACATGTGGAATTATTAAAACAAATTATTTTAATGTATTTGCCTAGTAACTCAGTAATTTTTCTTTATATTGATTGACTTTTCTCTTCATTGTGGGTCAAATTTCCGTGCTTCTTTACATAACTGATTCGATTTTGAGAATTTTAGTTTGTTGGGTTTTCGATAATTTAATTTCTTTAAATATACCTGTCCATTGTTCTATGATGGAGTTTAATTACTTGGAAACAACTTAATTCTTCCAGAGCTTCCTTTAACCTCTATTAAGCAGGACACAAATGGTCTTTTGTCTAAGGCTAATTTTATCTACATTGAATATACTTCAAAGTAATTATACCCTACCAATTATGAGATTTTCTATTCTGATCATTGGAAAAAGACATTTTCTTCCCTTGTATAGTGCTAATAATTATTTCTCCTACAAAATTTAACTCAAATGGATCAGGAATATAAACACAAGAACTAAAACCATAAACTCTTGGAAGAAAACATAGGGATAAATTTTTATGACCTTGAGTTTGACAATGGAATCTTAGGACACTGAAAGCATAAGTAACAAAAGGAAAAATTGGTGAGTTGTACTTCATCAAAATTAAAAACCTTTGTGCATAATAACCTACAAAGTGGTAGAGAATATTTGTAAATCATACATCTGATAAGGGTATAGTACTTAGAATATATAAATAATGTTTACAATAAAAAACGAAAAGACTCCCAAATCAAAAACAGGCAAAATATTTGAATAAACATTTTCTTGAAAGAAGGTATGCAAATAGTCAATAGGCACACAAAAAAATTGCTCAACATTTTTATTCATTAAGGAAATGTAAGTCAAAACCACAAGAGGGACCATTTTATACCCTCTCGGATGGCCATAAAGAAAGAGACATACCCAGCACTTTGGGAGGCCGAGGCGGGCATATCACAAGGTCAAGATATCAAAACCATCCTGACCAAATGGTGAAACCCTATCTCTACTAAAAATACAAAAATTAGCTGGGCATGGTGGTGCACAGCCTGTAGTCCCAGCTACTTGTAAGGCTGAGGCAGGATAATTGCTTGAACCCGGGAGAAGGAGGTTGCAGTGAGTCAAGATCACGCCATTGCACCCCAACCTGTTCACAGAGTGACACTCCATCTAAAAAAAAAGATAAAGAAAGAGACAGAGTGTGTATGTGTGCAAGAGAGGGCTAGTGAGCCACAGACTGAAAGAGGGGAGGGAGTTAGGGAGGGAAGGAAGAATGGGAGAGAGGGAGGGAGGGACGGAAGGAGGGAGGGAGGGAAGGAGGGAGGGAGGGAAGGAGGGAGGAAGGAAAGAAGGAAGGAAGGAAAGAAGGAAGGAAGAAAGGAAAGAAGAAAAGAAGGAAGGAAGGAAGGAAAGAAGAACTGCTGGCAAGGATGTGAAGAAATTGACACACTAATACATTACTGGTGGGAATGTACAATCGTTCAGTTATTGTAGAAAACATTTTACAGCCCTCAATAAGTAAAACATACATCAGGCATGGTGACTGATGCCTGTAATCCTAATGTTTTGGGAGGTCAAGGTGGGAGGATTGCTTGAGGCCAGGAGTTTGAGACCAGACTGAGCAACATAGTGAGACCCTGTCTCTACAAAACAACTTTTAAAAATTAGCTGGGTGTGGTAGCATGTACTTGCAGTTCAAGCTACTCTGAAGGCTGAGGTGGGAGGATTGCTTCAGCCCAGGAGTTAGAGGTTACAGTGAGTTAATGATTGTACCTCTGCACTCCAACATGAGTGACAGTGAGACCTTGCCTCTTAAAAAAAATGAAAAATAATAAAAGTTACCATAGAATTACCATATGACCCAGCAATTATAGCTAAAAAAAAAATGAGACGAGGTACTTAAACAAGTGCATGTATACACACATTGATAACAGCATTATTCACAATAGCCAGAAGATGGAAACAGCCCATGTATTCATCCCCAGATGAACAGGTATTATTGGATATCAGGTGAAGACGTGAGGGTTATCCTCTGCAGATCTCTCTTCTCTTACACTGCTGTAATCTCTACCTGCTGTGCCTCACTTTAGATTCTTTGCTCCATCTTTCTTTCTGCTTTCCCTTTCCCTTTTCCTTTTCCTTTCCTTTCTTTCTTTCATTCCGGGAGACTGGAGTTTTATCAAATCAGTCTCTCCAAGCATTTGGGGAGCAGAGTTTTTAAGGATAAGTTGGTGGCTGGGGGGAAGCTAGTGAGCTTCAGGGATGGTCAGGGATGAAATAATAGGGAGTCAGAGCTGTCTTGTTGGGCTGAGTCAGTTCCTGGGTGGGGGCCACAAGATCAAATGAGCCAGTTTATTGATCTGGGTGGAGCCAGCTGATCCATCAAGTGCAGGGTCTGCAAAATATCTCAAGCAATGATCTTAGGAGCAGTTTAGGGAGGGTCAGAATCCTGTAGCATCCAGCTGCATGACAGTTAAACCATAATTTCTAATCTTATGGCTAATGTTAATCCTACAAAGGCAATCTAGTACTGTCTTTAAAAAAGAGCTACCTCTGACCTCCACCTGGAATCCTAATACTTATACTTTACTTTGCAAACTCCCTTTAGGTAATAAACTGGGAAACTGTGGACTCACCTCATTGATATCCTCTGTCAAAAGTGTCCCTGTCCTGCATTGCTCAATATCCAAAATCTAAAAACCATTGTAATATGTGTATTGTCCAGCGTTAGCTGTTTTGTGATGGTAAATCCAGTGTCTGTTATCCTATTGTGGCCAGAAAGAGAAATCAGAATTTGTCTTTTAATGAAGTGCTCTCAGCTTAGATTTTACGTATTTGTTCTCAGGTTTGAATTTTATAAACATATACATATGTACTTAGGCACACACACACATACAGATATATTTCTGCTTAGAAGATATCATGTACTAGTTAAGCATGAGAAACACTGATCTCAATCTTCCTGAAGAGAAGTGTACATGCATATAATCACTATGATATTTCTAATTTTACTTGATTCACTGTAGCAACAGGAATTTCCAGCACCATAAGGCTCTTATCTCAGTGAGTACCATCCTGAAGCTCTTCTCAGAGCACAAATGTTGCTGTCTAATTAGATACCACAGCCCAAAGTGGAAGAAAATAGGAAATAGTCTGTGAAACCTATTAATGATGCTTAGCCTTTTATTCTAATGGGTAGATGATTTCCATGGGTTCTTTGATATTCCAAGGGGATAAGACTGACAAGAACAAAAATTTTCCAATGATATATCTTGACAAGGAACCACCACTGAAAGCAAAGGAAACCCATATATCAAGAGAAAGGATACCATTTTTTTTTTTTTTTTTAAAGAATGTTTGCTGGGCAAGACAAATTTGATTAGCTGCTTCTGCTCAATGTGTGGATGGAATAGAGAGCCATGCATCCTAAGCTAAAGGGTCATATGTACCTATATTCTATCTTTTTTAAGTAATTGCTTTTAAGTAATTTATTTTAGAGGATTGCTTTTAAAATGAAGAATGGCATGTCAGTCCTGAAAGTATGTTTTGTGGTTGTGTTATTCTTGTTCTTAAAATTATTTGCTTAGTAATCTCAGCTCATTTTTTATGTTCCTGGAGCAATTCATAGGAAAAATAGTTATAAATCAACTGGTTTCAGAGTAGAATGTCAAAAGGAAACTTGTATTAGTATGTTCCATGCTGGCATCCCCCTCTGTGTCATCTCCCTTCCACTCCTCCACTGTGATCAGAGAACAAGGTCACGCCAGCCCACACATCAGCTGTGGCTTGTTTCTCCTGGCGTCCTGTGCTCTTTCATGCTTCTACTGCTTTGTAATTATTGTGCTCCCACCTGGAAGACCTTACATACAATCTCCATCCTAAGCAAATTTACTCACATTTCAAGACCTGTTCCTGTTTTCAGTGGCATCTTTTCATGGAATCTTTCCCAACTTCACTAGTAAGTTAGGTAGCACATCTTCCTTTAAACCACTCCACCATAGAGACTATTGCATTCCAGAACAGATTTGACTCCAGAGTTGGAATCCCTCATTACCTCTTGAGCTTCTGGAAAGTCTGGCCCCTGCTTAAACCATTTTTGGATGTTCTGTCCTCAGTGCATAATAAACCTTTAAAATAATTACTGGAGGAGAAAAGGAAGGAAGAAGGCATAGACCACAGTGGATAAAGAAAAACTAAATAAGTAAATACCTTATTGCAGGCATTAGGCAGAATAAAGATAAGAGACTATCCCTATTCTGATATTTGCACAGTTGGACAACCCAAAACACCAAAATTTGGTCATAACATCTAAATTAACATGATCTTGATGAACTCATGTACTTTGAAAGGTCCAGATCTTTAAACAACAGGGGAAATCCTAACATGAGACAATGTGATCATGACTTTAAATACTACGAAACCTGAATGTATGGAATGTATAATAAAATTTTGTATGTGAAATATTAGCTAAAGGGTTAAAGAGATTAATATTTAATGATATCTCCATTGGTTAATCTTATGTTGGCTTTTTAAAAATGTTAATTGACATAGTTCTCTCACTAGATCCCAAGAAGCAATAGTAAGATATCAGGATACACTGTACCTTGTTTACAGTTTAGCAGAGGTGATAAAATACATCTTGAAAAAAGATTTTGAATAAATTTCCACCTTTCGTGGAGGACAGAAAGCAGTATTTTATTTCCAGCCTGGACCACTCAATACTAGCTTGATAAATCATGAAAATATATATATATATATATATATATAATATATATATATATATATATGTGTGTGTGTGTGTGTGTGTGTGTGTGTGTATATATATATATATATATATATATAAAATCTCGGCCGGGCACGGTGGCTCATGCCTGTAATCCCAGCACTTTGGGAGGCTGAGGCAGGCGAATCACGAGGCCAGGATTTTGAGCCCATCCTGGCTAACACGGTGAAACCCCGTCTCTATTAAAAATACAAAAAAATTAACCGGGCATGGTGGTGTGCACCTGTAGTACCAGCTACTTGAGAGGCTGAGGCAGGAGAATGGCGTGAACCCAGGAGGCGGAGCTTGCAGTGAGCTGAGATCGCGCCACTGCACCTCAGCCTGGATGACAGAGTGAGATTCCATCTCAAAATAATAAATAAATACATAAATACATAAAAATAAGTCACCCTCTACAGGACTCATTGAAAATATGAAGACCTAAGAAACCTCCGGCTACAATAATCACACACAAGAAAATATTTTCATGATTGAAATTAAATGCAAAAGTATTGAGAGAATGTTAATAAGGAGGAAATTGAGCTAGGGGGTCTAAATTAATAAAGAAACCCCAAAGGGCTAGACAAAATGTAAAAACACAAATACAGAGCTCATGGTTGTGACCGCATCCCACTAGTTAGCCATCACTAGGCAAGGTGAGCATTTCACAATTAATAAAGAAAGTTTGCATACCCACGAAAGAGGCTACCAGACTAATGTATTTACAAAATATTAAGAAAAGTTGTCAAGTACATACAAATGACCATTCATCAGATGATAGCTTTCTTCATGTTAAGCTGGGCTATATTTGAAGTTAGAGTGAAATTTTCTTTTGCCATGACTGTGCCCTCAAACATTTCTATAAATACTTTCTACACTTTAAGAAATACTTGTCTTCATATAGGAAAACATGCCAATATTTTTCAGAGCAATCCCATTTCATATCTGAATTCTGCAATAAGCTATGGAGTACCTCAGTTGCTTTTTTTCTTTATTCTCAAGAATGTTGGACTTTCAAAGCAATGATGATCCCTTGGGGCACAGATTTAAATTATTTTGTTTAAAAGGAGGTTGATATCTACTGTCTATCTCACTAAACATTAAATTACTCCCTGCTAAAGATATGAAATAATCTGGCTTTGATCAGCTTCCAACAAAACATATTGTGTCTAGCAGGATCCCATTTGCTATTTTGAGTCCACTGTGTCACAAATTTTCAAGTTTTTAAATCAGGTGTCTTAGTTCAGGCTGCTATAAAGAAGAATATCATGGACTGTGTGGGCTTAAAAAGCAAATATGTATTTCTTATCTTTCTGGAGGTTGGGAAGTCCAAGCCAGCATATTTGGTGTCTGAAGAAAGTTGTCTTCTTGATGTATCTTCACATGGCTGATAGAGGGCTCTAGTCTCTTCAGATTCTTCCCATGCTTAATCTTATTCATGTGGACTCCACCCTCATTATTTAATCATCTCCCAAATACCCTGCCCCTAAATACCTCACTTTGGGGATTAGACCTCAATTTTGGAGGAACACAGATATTCAGCCCATAGCAGCAAGCAGTATTTATTTTGGTCAAAATAAAAATAAGATAAAACCTAGACATTTAGATCTCAAAAGTTATATAAAAATTAGATTTAAAGCAGTTGGCATTAAAGCACAAACTCATTTGTGCATCTGTTGCTCACAAAATACATTTATTCAATCCAAATTAAACAGTTGCTAGTAAAATCTTAACTACAATTATGCCTTCCCCCCACCCACCTCTTAAGTATTTTCATTTCTGAACAAAATGCACTTTCAAAAATCCTGATCTTTTCTGAACTCATAAGCAAACTAAGAAGGCTAATTTCAGAAATCTACCAATGCTTTTTTTTTAACCTTTTATTGTGACCGAATAATAGCATACTACAAGTGAGCCACACTTAAGGGAAAAAAAATGTAGCAATTATTTGAATCATTCTTTTTTAGCAGAATTAGCATAGGAGAATTAGCAGACCTATGAAATTGTAATTTTTGAATACTCAAATGTTTAAAGGAAAGTGTTAAATAGTTCTTGTTCAGCCTAGTGTTCTAAAAGTTTCTTCTAGTACAATATAATCCAATTTTCTATACAAAGAAAGAATGCTTTTATTGAAAGGGAGAGCTCAATTGTTACCAAATTATACACAGTTTGTAACTAGGCTCAGTGAAAAAAAAAATTGCTGTAATAATTCAAAGATTAATATTCAAATCTATAAAATACATTACTATCTCTAGATAAATCAGTTATTGGAAAATAAGGATCACATAGTCTAGTTACAAGGTAAAGGGCTATGCCATCCTTGAATATCTGTTTCTATGACTACAATGACCAAATATATGGCTCTGATATGAATATTCTGTTTTATTTTGTAGAGTTGTTTTCTGGCCAGGGTCTTTAATCTGCAGATGAAATCAATTATGATTTCTATAGTAGAATGTTCCAATTGGAGTCTAAGAAATTCAGATATTTCTAGCCTTTATTTGACATTATTGAGCTATTTTGAGAGTAATTACTTGCAATGGCACTAACAAGCAAATTGGAAGAATACCTATTCAGAGTCAAAAGATTGAAATGGTTTGTTCATCAGAGGGCAGTGAAATGATGACTGCATCACTGTTTTTGTCAATAGTGAATATTTTGTCATCTAGGTATGATAAGATTAATACCCACTGAGTGGACAGGGTCTGCTTTCTGTCACATTCAAGACCAAGCATCACTGCTCTGGGGTTTCTCTGACAGAGTACATTACACAAGGAAGACACTCAATCTTTCCAATTCTGTATTTTATAAAAATTTGAAATTCTAATTGTTTGGAGGCCTTCAAACATCTCATAAATATTTTGCATGTAATAAAATCTCATGAACAGTTGTTGAACATTGTGAGGATTTTACGTACTTAGAAAAGCATCAACAACTATAAGGGGAGGAGTTGCTGGGGCCTTTATTGGGAAGAGAACCATGCTTGATCCCAAGGCTAATGTATCGATAACTTCAGGGATATCATTTGTACTAAGAGCTATATAAATGATGTTCCCTATGCTGATGTGAAATTCCCATTGGAAACTCCCCAAATTCCTGATGAGAGGAAGTAGCTATGCAGAGGGAATGATTTTCTGTGAGTGCCATGGAAATCATACAAGAAGCAGATTCTACGTATGCTTTAAATAGTAGTTATTTCCCACAGCATTTTTATCCTAAACTTTGGAAACCTTTCCTTATGCAGTTCATTTTGTATTTTCAAATGCCTCAGGGCAAATTCAGAGGCATGGGGCAAGGCAGAACTCTTAGGCTGTATTTCTAATACATTCAGCTTTTCTTAATACAGCAGAAAGGGTCTGAGGCTGAGATTGACACAAAAATTCTGAGTTTCATTTCTGGCATTTGTCATGAATTCCTCATTATCCTTGTTAAGCTCCTGAAACCATATCTGTGCATCCATTTCCTTGTTTTCCCTAGAACACTGGAACTACATCATAGTGTCATTGTAAAATACTTATGAGATAGTAAATGCAAGTCACATTAAGCATTATAACATGTCATAAAATGAATGCCCTTTTCATTTAAAAGCTCCATTTCTCAGCCTCTGGTTTGGATATTATGGATGCATTAATTTATGTCAATATTTCTGTCCTATCACTTGTGGACAAGATAAATGTGTTAGAATTCATTTAAACGGATATTAGGAGTAGTTTTAATTTCCACACTCTTCTATACGTGTTTTTTCCCTAATTGTGGATTTTATCAGTTTTTGCTAATTTAAGGAGAATTTTTCCTTTCTTGTAATTAGGTAGACATTCATAAGGTTACACTCAGAATTGTATTCTGTCACAAGCTAAGATTGCTGGATCTTTAATTTTCCTCTAACATATAATCTGATACAAATTGAACCATAGAAGTTCAGCTTTTATTCTAACCTGTAGGATGTAACGTGCTGAGATCAAAAGTTTTGAAACTGGAATTTGAATTCCTGGTCCACAAAAGTCTTGCTTTGTGATCATAGGAAATGGTTACTTTCTCTTCATTATTTATTTCTTCTGTGTTTCAAATAAGCACTATAATGTTTGCCACACACATTTTAAAAATGCATTCTCACTTTCAATTATGATAATGAAACTAAAGATTAAGAGATTAATTCTACCAGTGATCAAAATGATAAAAGGATTAATAAAATACATTAAGTGACTGTTTGGAGGCGTAAGAAAATAGCCAGGGCAGACATGAGAAGGGGAGAATACCAAGGGGAGCCCCTGTTCACTTGCTTTTGCCTCAGAAAATTTGCCATTCACATTATAGGTATATGGAGGCCATGGTGGCCTAAAGACTTGGGTACTCAAAGTGGGCTGGGGAGACACAGTCTGGAGTTGAAGGCTCCCAGGTTGACAAAGACTTAGGGGCAAAATACCAGATGCCAGTGCCAAAAATAGGTGAGTCTGAAAGGCGTAAATGATTTCTCCTGTTAGGCATTGCCCAGTCCTTAAGCTTTTTATGCGCCAGGTAAGACTCCTAGAAAGTAAAAACCATTACCTGAAGGGCTAAAAAGCTGAGAAGGTATTTTGGCAGCCTCAGTACAAAGAAGTTAGAATTCATGACTAGTCAAGGTGGTAAAAAGAAAGACAGGCTGGGCGTAGGGGCTCACGCCTGTAATCCCAGCACTTTTGGAGGCCGAGGCAGGCAGATTACCTGAAATCAGGAGTTCAAGACCAGCGTGGCCAACATGGTGAAACCCCTTTTCTATCAAAAATACAAAAATTAGCTGGGCATGGTGGTGCCTGTAACACCAGCTACTCAGGAGGCTGAGGCAGGAGAAGCCCTTCAACCCAGGAGGCGACAGTTTGCAGTGAGCCAAGATCCCACCATTGCACTCCAGCCAGGGAAATAGAGCAAGACTCTGTCTCAACAACAACAACAAAAAAAAAAAAAAAAAAAAAAAAAGAAAGAGAGAGAGAAAAAAGAAAAAGAAAGGAGGAAGGGAGGGAGAGAAGGAGGAAAGGAAGGAAATGAAGGAGGGAAGAAAGGAGAGAAGAATTTCAAGTGAGACCCCAGAATACACAGTATGAATGGGAACTCTACCCTAGTAACAAGGGCAGCCTACAACAGGCCAGCCTAGGGATAACTGGAAATACATACACCACTGGAATATGATATTTGCTTGTATTTATCTACCTGCCAGAGTAAAATTTAACCCTCTTTGGAGGAAAAGAGCATTACCCAAAGCATAGAATATCTGGTATTTAGTGAAAGATTAATAGGCAAGCCAACAAACAAACCAAATGACTAAAAAAATCCCAGATAAATAACAGACAAAAAAATCTAACAGTGATCTAAATGTTGGAGCTACGAGAAATAAACTTTAAAATAACTATGATTAATATGTTCAGAAAATACAAAAAAAAATATTTCTGAAAACTGAAAGAATTCCAGGAAACTGAAAGAAATTCTGGAAATTTTAGAAAGGAAGATAAAAGTAACAAATTAAATATTCAAGAGATAGGTTACATAAAATAACATAAAAAGATGCTCATATAACTTACATTCAGGAAATTAAAACTAAGCAAAGAAGATATAATTATGTTCATATTTAAATTAAAAATAGTTTTAAAATGTACTAATAATAGGATAATAGTATTACTTCTGGCACCGGTGGTGAGCTTATAAAATTAGTATTACAATCTTAACTCTGAAAAATTTTTGGTAGCAACCACTAAAATTAAACAAACACAATTTATTACATATAAGGAACCTATTCATATCTTTAAAAATTTACATACATGACCATTGATAGAGGCATTATTCACAATAATTTCAAACTAACAATCCAATTGCTTATCAAGGGTAGGATGAATTGTGTTTTATTAATTAATAGACTATAACCCAGCAATAAAAATTTAAAAGTTCTGCTACACAAAACAATATATTGGATGGACATAATATAGAGTAAGGGAAACCAGATGAAAAGCAACGTAACATATAACTCTTTTTTTTTTTTTTTTTTTTTGAGACGGAGTCTCGCTCTGTCGCCCAGGCTGGAGTGCAGTGGCCGGATCTCAGCTCACTGCAAGCTCCGCCTCCCGGGTTTACGCCATTCTCCTGCCTCAGCCTCCCAAGTGGCTGGGACTACAGGCGCCTGCCACCTCGCCCAGCTAATTTTTTGTATTTTTTTAGTAGAGACGGGGTTTCACCTTGTTAGCCAGGATGGTCTCGATCTCCTGACCTCATGATCAGCCCGTCTCGGCCTCCCAAAGTGCTGGGATTACAGGCTTGAGCCACCGCGCCCGGCCATACCATATAACTCTTAATGTGAAGTACACAAAAAGACTTTGTTAATTTATGATGTTAAAAGTCTCATTAGAGATCACCTTTAAGAGACAGGAGTTTAACAGAAGCAACAAGGAAAGCTTCTGTTGTGCTAATGCTGTTCTTTTATCGGGGTGATCATTATAGATGTTTATACATTTTAAAAACTCATACACAAGATTAGCAAACATAACTTTATACTGTAGTTCACTTTAAAAGTTTTAATAATTTTGAGAATTAGATTGCGTCATATAGGAGTATGTTGAAAAAGTTAAAAAGAAAAGCATGATATTATTTTCACCAACTTGTTATTTCTGATTCTCAATTTTGCATTTGAGAAACCAAAATAGACAGATATTCTTTTTTTTTAATTTTTTTATTATTATACATTAAGTTCTAGGGTACATGTGCATAACGTGCAGGTTTGTTACATATGTATACTTGTGCCATGTTGGTGTGCTGCACCCATCAACTCGTCAGCACCCATCAATTCATCATTTATATTATGTATAACTCCCAATGCAATCCCTCCCCACTCCCCCCTTCCCATGATAGGCCCCGATGTGTGATGTTCCCTTTCCCGAGTCCAAGTGATGTCATTGTTCAGTTCCCACCTATGAGTGAGAACATGCGGTGTTTGGTTTTCTCTTCTTGTGATAGTTTGCTAAGAATGATGGTTTCCAGCTGCATCCATGTCCCTACAAAGGATGCAAACTCATCCTTTTTTATGGCTGTATAGTATTCCATGGTGTATATGTGCCACATTTTCTTAATCCAGTCTGTCACAGATGGACATTTGGGTTGATTCCAAGTCTTTGCTATTGTGAATAGTGCTGCAATAAACATACGTGTGCATGTGTCTTTGTAGTAGAATAATTTATAATCCTTTGGGTATATACCCAGTAGTGGGATGGCTGGGTCATATGGTACATCTAGTTCTAGATCCTTGAGGAATTGCCATACTGTTTTCCATAATGGTTGAACTAGTTTACAATCCCACCAACAGTGTAAAAGCGTTCCTATTTCTCCACATCCTCTCCAACAACTGTTGTTTCCTGATTTTTTAATGATTGCCATTCTAACTGGTGTGAGATGGTATCTCATTGTGGTTTTGATTTGCATTTCTCTGATGGCGAGTGATGATGAGCATTTTTTCATGTGTCTGTTGTGCCACATTTTCTTAATCCAGTCTGTCACAGATGGACATTTGGGATAGATATTCTTTTTGATTAAAAAAGCAAGATATCTCCACGGACGGACTGATCACTGATCTTTCAAGCCTCAAGTGCTCCCAAGTAGTACACTGTCAATATTGGATTTACTAAAACTAATTTTAAATTTTAAAATGTCATTTCAATTTACCTTCTATCAACTCAAAATTATGTGCATAAAAAGACATTTCCTTTGCCTAAGGAGCAGGTTGCTGGAACCTGGCAAGGTCCCTTTGAAGGGTAAAAAGTCTTTTTTACCTGGGGAATCCAATATTTATTTGAGTTTGCCGAATAGTCTGAGGCATAACAATAAAATATTTTGAACAAATGGTGTCAAATAAGGAAGAGAAATAACATACATATAAATGGGAATCTGGTTGCACTTTTTACTTAAGGATGTAGAATTAATAGCTATTTCTTTATTAATCACAATTTTTTATGTCAAGTCAGTAGCCAATCAATGCCGTAAATGAATAGAACAGTCCTTTTGTATAACATTAAGCCACCTGAACCCGTGCGCCTCAACAAATGTTTTCACAGACACTTTGCCCAAGTATTTGGTGCAGAAACCCATTTTTAATGTATAAATATGTAAATGAGCAATATAATAAATTATATCTACTCTAAATAATTCTGTGACTAGAAATTACCTTAGAAATCTCCTTGTCCCATTCCCTTATTTTGCATATTCAAAAAATTAAGTGAGATAGGTGAGCTCAGTTGGTAAAACTCACAAGGCTTTCTCAATCTAAAATTAGACCCAGATTTGCTGATTTTTATTCTTTTTCTTTTTCCATTGGACTTTGAAATAGTTGCTATAAAAACAGTATCAAAGTAGAACTCAAGCCTACTCCCAGTGCCTCCCATTCTTCCAGAGCTAGCCTAACACAGTTAAGTTTCAGACTAACTTCTGTAGTAAGAATTACAGCAACAACAATAATAGTCCTTCTGTTAACAGAAACTCTAAAACTCACTGATACATGTAAGAACTGAAGGATTCTAGAACAGAGAGTTGTATATGGCTCATAAGAGTTAGGGGTGGCTTGATGGAACAGAAGTTAGGGATTGGTGAAATTTCAGATGGAAAAGTTTGTTAAGGCTAGACTTAGCAGGTCTTAATGCTGGATCAAATTATCTGGACATTTTTGTATAATACAGAATCTTTGTTTTTTAAACTGATAATGAAAGGGAATATTTCTTGGAGTATCTCCAATACTTTGGTGGGGTCTGAGTTAGTGGCTTAGGGGCAGTTTGTTATCGATATAGCAAGTTAAAAAATTCTAATAGTAAATTGCCTGATGGAATGCTATTGCAGTCAAAAATTAAAGCATTGACTAACCTGTTTCTTGGGAGATACTCCTGTTTAGTAGCCTGATAATCTTCTCCACATTTATGACCACAGATATTATGTGAAAAGTCAGTGCAGAGTGACTGGTAGTGAATATTACCTACTTGGAGAGCACAGCTAGGGTGGACAGCCTCAACATCACACTCTTCCATATTTCCACATTTGTTTTCTCTGTCTCTGAAAACTCAGGGTTTTTTTTTAATTCACCTATTTAAAGTCTGTGTAAATAAGGCAAATCCCCTGTTTTATTGTTGCTTTGCCCTCCCCCCAACTCATCATTCTGTTCCTTATCCTCAGATTTCGTTTTATACATGCCATTTATCTTGTACGTGAGTGGCCCTAACGATGAAGCTGAACAGATCACTGGATATTAATAGATAGGTATAACACCTCTTTTTTTCTATCCTTCTTTTTCCTTTCTTTCTTTCCTCTTTTATGCATTAAAAAACATTCTTGAGTACCTATGCTCTTCTACGTGTGATTGTGCTAAATTCTGGAGAGAGAAGCAAGATCTAGTTCCTGATTCTGGGCAGTTAGCGCAATGAGAACATCAGCAGGAAATGTAGACGAGCCTCTGTGTTCAAAGAAACAGCAAATGGTAATGGGTGGATTCAGCACAGAGGCTGAAAAAGTAGACGAAAGAGAAGAACCTGATTACAATGGCTTTTCCAAAATGAGAATTCTTACCTCCAAAAGATTAGATAATTTATCAAAAGCCACTCAATATGTAAGTGGCAGAAGCATCACTCAAACCCTTCCTCTCAGTCCAAGTCCTATCCTCTTCAGAATTACCAGACCAATGTTATTCAACTGTTTTCAACCTCTTCCTAACTTTGCCTCCAATCCTGTTTCTTCCATTTTCCTGTGATAACTTTAAAGTTCTATTGAGATTTCCATTACGACAAACTCAAGTTTCTAGGTTTGTTTTTCCTTGTCATGACCACATGATGCTAAATTCTCTTAAACTCTAAAACAAAAAAGCATTTAATCAGCGTAAATTTTATATTTTACGTACATACAATTGGTTTTCATTTTCCTAGGCATTATTTCTTCAAGTTGGAGCTCACTGGTAAGTGGTATCCACATAGCTGATAAATGCAGAAGCCCTTCAACTGAGGGTGGAAGGGGCAGGTTCCCTTACTCATCCCCTCATCCTTAATAATATTGGTTTGCTCCCTAAAAAGATCATTTATTTGGTAATTACTAGTGGAAATGACAGCGTGAGTCTTACATCTTTTTTTTTTTTTTTTTTTTTTTTTTTTTTGAGACGGAGTCTCACTCTGTCGCCCAGGCTGGAGAGCAGTGACTGATCTCAGCTCACTGCAAGCTCCGCCTCCTGGGTTTACGCCATTCTCCTGGCTCAGCCTCCCGAGCAGCTGGGACTACAGACGCCCGCCACCTTGCCCGGCTACTTTTTTGTATTTTTTAGTAGAGACGGGATTTCACCTGTTAGCCAGGATGGTCTCGATCTCCTGACCTCGTGATCCGCCCGTCTCGGCCTCCCAAAGTGCTGGGATTACAGGCGTGAGCCACCGCGCCCTGCCGAGTCTTACATCTTTGTAATCATTGTACATCTTTGTAATCAATGATAATCCTGGATCCAAATTTGTCCAAGATTTCAAAAGAGAAAGTGATGTTGAAGAAATTTCAACTCAAAGTTTTCTGACTTCAGGTTATATGTTCTTATTACTATACCATACAATTTAAAGTTTAGTGTTTCATTCTTGCTCCTATTCAAGTTGCCTGTTGTGAAACATCTTTAAATCTATGTCTGAGGAGGGTAAAGTGGGTTGTGTAAACTTTTGGTTTCCATCTGCAGATACAGAAAGGTGGAAAGAACACTGCTTCCAAACTTTCAAGAGATAGCCAAGCAAGCCACTTGTTCACAACTTTGCTTGAACATACTGAGGTTGCAGAGCAACCAAGTAACCCAGAGTTAGGAAGAAGTCATGTGTCTTTAGGGGCAGAAGAGGCAGGTGCCTTGGCTTACCTGGGAAAGATGCAAGTCAAAAGTATTTACCTAGAGATGTGGTGACTTGGGGGAGGCCAGCTGATTATTCTCCAAGAGAGGGTGAAGTCCCTGGGAGATGCAAATATTTGGGGGTCTATATCCTCTTGCAGACTCTTGTTTCCCCACAAATAGCATAAGATGTTCCTAGAAAAGATTGGGAGAGTCATCAGACATTCTTTCTCACATTCCAAAACTGGAGGAGGAAATAAAAGCTGATTAAGGAGAGGGGGAAAACTAAGGTAGAAACTCAACTCAACGTTTCCTGTATGAAACAAAAGTATGAATCTTTGGAGGGAGAAAGTAAACACTATGAAGCTGAGGGTATCCATTTATAGCTATTGCAGCTGCGGAAAGGACCAGGAAAAGTCTCTATAATTCTGGGGAAAGATCTAAAATAGCTTCCAGACTCAGAACTGTAAGGGAGGGAAAACTGAAAAGACTATGTCCTCAAGACCCATAGACATGGTGCTTCTTTAGGACTGAGACTGTCGTCCAAACAACAGAAAATTTCCCCCCAGTGCCCACCAATCCCTTAAGCAGGCTAGCAAACCCATCACAAGTAAATGGCCAGAGACAGACCCTTGCTGAGGTGCAGCACAAAGGAGAGCCCTAAAGCTGAGGGTAAAGAAGACATTGAAAAAACAAATAAAAAATTGCTGAACACAAAGCGTCCTCTGGATAATTTAATACCTTTTCACAGACAGAGGGTAATCACAGGGAAAACAAACTTCAAACACAGCTCAATTTCTAATTATATTAACTCAAAGCTGAGCCTAAAGGCCTAGTAGAAGAAAGAGTGTTACCATTCTAGGTGTCAAATCTATCTTCCTAAGTCCCAACTCAGCTACCCAAGCTATGTGCCTTTTGTAATAAAATTACACATGGCTAGGAAAAACAATGGACTCCTGGGACAAAAAACAATCATCACAGCCAGATTCATATATATGACACAGATGTAGCAAATATCTGTTAGGTAATTTAAGATAACTGATGCTTATAACAGCGATAAGCAGCAATAAGAAATTGATATCATTCATCATCGAATATGGTACATTAGAAGTGGTACATCACCAAAAATGTATGCCCTCAGTCTAATTATGAGAAAACATCAGACACACACAAATCAAGAGATACTCTACAAAATATGTGAAAAGCATTCTTCAAAATGTCAAGGTTATGAAAGACAAGAAAATACTCAGGAACTGTCACCAGCTCCTTAGAAGAATAAGAAGACATACAACAATTAATGAAATGTGCTTTCCTGGATTGGATTCTGAATTGGAAAAAAGAATATTAATAGAAATTTGGTAACATGTGAATAAAGTTTGTAGTTAATAGTGCACCAATGCTGATTTCTAAGTTTTGAAATTGTACTGTGTAAGGTGTTAACATTAGTATAAGCTAAAGGAAGAATTATTGAGAATGCTCTGTATTATTTTCACAATTCTTTTTAAGTCTAAAGTATTCATTAAAAAGTCTTGGTTTTCCTGCTAATGTAGTCAACAAATATTTGTTGGATGCCTGGTATGTCCTGGGCATTTTAGGAGGCATTGAAAAAATATTTCATGGCTTCATGGTATTTATAGTCTACTAAGGAAGACAGATATTACTTAAATAAGCTAATAAGTATTTTGTTACAAATCCTTAATGAAAGCTAGACTATAGCATAAGAAGCTATCAAATGGGGCATTTCCTGAGAACAGTGATGGTCTACACTAAATTACCACGCAAGCAACCCTGAAGGTCAGAAGTTTAACTTCCCAGAGAAGTTAAAATTCTTGAATAACATGGTGTGTTAAAATCTATTTAAAGAACACAAGGATAAGCAGCACGAAAGAGATGGGTAAGTGAATATACTTAGGATAGGCTACAGGTGGGATGGGAGGGCCACACACTACCTGAATCCTGTGTTTTCAATAGTCCTATGTTCTGTATGCCACTCAGCCGCATCACATCACCTTTCTCATTGATGACATTTTTATCAGACCAGAGTCAAGGTTCAAGCAAAGGAAACTTACAGATAGAAGATGCCCAGGACCAATGACACTCTTGCTCTATTAGAGAGGGACAGGAATAAGTGTTCTTGACCACAGCTGTAGCTTAATGAACAACCAGCATTTTGTTCTTCTGCTTGGACAGAGGACATATGGGTCCAGAATGGGTGTCACCACTGAGTGACCAAATTAAGGCTTCAGGAATTTGAGTGCTTCTTATATCTCATTTATAGTTGGAATATTCTGAACATTGAGTGCCTCTTGTCTATGTAGTATCTAGTATGTATCATGAATACTTAATATCCAAGTGCTTCATGAATATTAGGTATCTTTCAGTTCTTCCATCTCTTTCTATCTATTTGCATTCCTCATAAACCTTTCCTCACTCTACTGAATTTGGCTTTCTCAACATCAGGTAAGAGGTGGAGAGGGAGGTAAATTTAGAAATGATTTCACTGGTAGAGCTGTAATGTGGAATAGATTTAATTAGGATAGCAAGTGGTTCCAATGCTTTCACTCATGGGAGCTTCTCGTGGGATCTTCAAACCCCCTACCAGTACTAAGAAGTTATTATTTCTTGTGGTTACCGAGCATGAGTGATGCCCACTTCAGGTGATGGTGTATGTCAACCCCTTAGCTACAGGCTCAGGGAACTCTCTATTGGAGAAGATTCACTCCTCTACATACTGCTCTTGAGTCCGGTGACTTCTAAGATAAAACCCTTTTATTGGGACAGTGCTCAAACCAGACAAAACAGGATGCTAGCTCATGTCTTCAGAGAACAAACTGATGTCACTCTGGCTCATTCCTTCCTCTCTGTAATCAGGGGCTATTTCAGGAGTGAGTCAGATAAAAGCCCAAATTTAAGAGGCTGGAAGTGAGGAGAAAGGAACTCCAGCCCCATCATCCCTGAAAGCACACAGAATATTGATCATACTTTCCAAAGAATTTCTCACTGCTGGAATCTATCTAGAAGCAGAATGAAATAAGAGTTGCAAAACTGGCTTAACAATCTCTTGATCACCCCTTCATTAAAGATCTGGCCTTCACCAATAGTCTTAAGAAAAAACTGAAATTTAATACTTTATTCCTTTTTAAAATGTAGCACGTGGCTCGGCACAGTGGTTCACTCCTGTAATTCCAGCAATTTGGGATGCCGAGGCAAGCAGATCACTTGAGATCGAGTTCAAGACCAACCTGACCAACATGGTGAAACCCCTTTTCTATTAAAAAAAAAAGGGGGGGGGTTGGCTGGGAGTGGTGGCACCCACTTCTTATTCCAGCTACTTGGGAGGCTGAGGCGGGTGGATCACCTGAGGTCGGGAGTTCAAGACCAGCCTGACCAACATGATGAAACCCTGTCTCTACTAAAAATACAAAAATTAGCTAGGTGTGGTGGTTCATGCCTGTAATCCCAGCTACTCAGGAGGCTGAGGCACAAAAATTGCTTGAACCTGGGAGGAGGGGGTTGCAGGGAGCCAAGATCACGTCACTGCCCTACAATCCGGGCAACAGAGCAAGACTCCATCTCAATCAATCAATCAATCAATCATAAAATGCAATTACTACTTTTAATCACTGTTAATCTATACACTGATTAACCTGGCACTTACCTAATTAATAGTTATATTTTTCAAGTTGACAATTTAAAAGAAAAGTGCATCCTTAGAGGAAAAAAGGTTATTTATATTTACTTTATTTAAACATTCTCTATTTGTTTGGATAAGCTGTACTGTAATGATTTATAATCTCTTTTAGATCATTTTAATACCCTGAAAAATTCTAAATGTATCCATATTTTGTACTTTCACAAATGTACTTCCAGAAACTTAGCAATAATGCTCAGAATAAACCATTTAGCTTTTTTTTCTTTAAATAGAATTTTTCACGCTAGAGCCAGCTTGGGATGTTATTTAGGATAACTTTCCGGTGATGAAGATTTCTGTGCCTCCATGGATACAAAGCCAGGAGGTAATATGACAATGTAATTTTACCCATTTATGGTCTAAAAGTTAAACCCATTAAATTGAAAAGATGATCAAAACTCTGCTTAGTGCTTTTAATTGATGTTTTTAAAGTACTGTATACCTTAGTGAGAGTAAGTTTTTACAGACAAGGAATACAGCAAGTGAACATATCTTTAGGAAAAGCCTACAGATTGTCAATTTTGCTGTCACTCTTTTTTTTAGCCTTCTTGATGACAGAATATAGAACAACCCATCAAGTTGCAAAAGGTTGATCTCATTCCGTCACAGCCAGCTGGGGGGAAATTCAACTGAAAAATGGCCAATATAAAGGCACTGTGAAGACCAAAAAAGCTCACTTCCCCCGGGTCCAACAGATGAGGAAAGCAATGAAGTGGCAAACAGTGAAAGAAGGGAAGGACGGGCTCAGCCTCCTCATCACTGAGGCTGGGCATGCACTGCTTCAGTACATGCAGGGCACAAATGCAGGCATTAATGTGATCATTCATAATTAACGTAACGATCTGATTTTGATGAGTCCTTCTTCACTTCCACACCAGAGTTCTGATTAGGTGGGCATTTAAAGTTATACTCTGAGGCAATTCTTCACTGAAAATACAATAAATAAAAGACACATTTAAAATCATCCAGTCATTTATAAAATCAAATACCTGACAACTAGAAAACAAAACAGCAGAACTGAAGCCATTATCCCTCTCTGGGCTCTAGATTTCTTTTTTTTTTTTTTTTTTTTTTTTTTTTAATTTTATTATACTAAGTTCTGGGATACATGCTCAGAATGTCCAGGTTTGTTACATAGGTATACATGTGCTATGGTGGTTTGCTGCACCTATCAACCTGTCATCTAGGTTTTAAGCCCCACATGCATTAAGTATTTGTCTTAATCCTCTCCCACCCCTTGCCACCCACCCTTCCCCAACAGGCCCCAGTATGTGATGTTTCCCTCCCTGTATCCATGTGTTCTCATTGTTCAACTCCCACTTATGAATGAGAATATACAGTGTTTGGTTTTCTGTTCCTGTGTTAGTTTGCTGAGGATGTTGGCTTCCAGCTTCATCCATGTTCCTGCAAAGGACATGATCTCATTCTTTTATATGGCTGCATAGTATTCCATGGTGTATATGTGCCACATGTTCTTTATCCAGTCTATCATTGATGGGCATTTAGGTTGGTTTCAAGTCTTTGCTATTGTAAACAGTGCTGCAATAAATATACATGTGAATGTATCTTTATAGTAGAATGATTTATAATCCTTTAGGTATATACCCAGTAATAGGATTGCTGGGTCAAATGGTATTTCTGGTTGTAGATCCTTGAGGAATCACCAAACTGTCTTCCACAATGCTGGTGAGGCTGTGGCGAAATGGGCTGTAGATTTCTAAGCAGGCAGGAACAGTTGAGAATTTGATTCAGATGGCATTACGAGGAAAAACCTCCACAGAAAAGGTAAAAAAATGGAGAGTATTATTGTGTTAAAAGCAAGACATGATAAAGGACCTTTTGTTATAACGATAAAAAAGCTGAAAAAGGACAGAGGCACAAATGCAGGCCTGGCCACTGCATTAGTAATAGCAGCAGAGCCAACGTGGAGTAGGAACTGAGCCATACACATGAGACTCAGTTCTCAACTGGGAGCCTTGGGATGCTGGACGGGAACAACTGCAAAACCCCAAAAGCATGAAAAGCCGATGGAGAGAGAACTAGAGAGAGTTTTCCCTCAAAGGCCAGTAAAATGAAACTCACAATATATAAAATATGACAGAAACATGAAAGTTACCAATAAAATCAGCACTAGGTAGACAAATTCCCTTCTGTAAAATGAAAGTAACATAGCAATGAGACTAAATTCAAAATGATTGTACTCAATCCCTTAAACATTTATTGAATAAGATTTATAAAAAATAACTTAAATGGAAATTTATGGAAATGAACTTTGAATATGTGTAAATATTCTAACATTCAGTATACTCTGCTATACGTATAATTCTGAAAAAATGAAGCAAATTTAGCAAAATGTTAAAATTATTAAAGTCTATATATCTTATGTGTTATTTTACATAATGAGTTATATTGTTAAAATCTTTGAAATTTTTAGAGGAATTTCTCATCCTTTTAAAATTTATGGATATCAAGTATGTCATAGGGCAGATGTTATTTCTATGTTGCTGAAGACATATTGAGTAAGAGAGTTTTAATCAATGGTCCATAGCCAGTAACAGAGTCTCACTCAAACTTAGGTTTTCTAATTCAAAAGCCCTTTAATGTGGCTCCAAAGGTGATTAACCTTACTTTCGGTGCTATCTTAATTTCCTCACTTGGAATTTATTAGTATGGTAGAAAAATGAAATGTCATATTTAAAGCACCAAATGAGTCTTCAGTAAATGTTACCACCTTTTCTTTTGCTCTTTCCAACAAGTTTTTGCTTTTCTTAGTGTTATTTGACTTGTGAATAAATTAAACATTCTGTGCAGCTGGAACCAAGTTTAAGATTTATATTTCTTTATCCACCTCATTCATCATCACCATGTATATATTTCTGCTATCTATAATAACAACATCTTGGTTCCTCGCAGCTAATATGTAAAATAGGTAAGGAAAGTGCTCATTTTAACTTTATTTATTTACATTTTTTTTAGTTAAAAATCTGAAGCTCAGGGTTACATGATTCACCCAAGTTCACAAAACTAAGAGGAAATTGAGCTACAATTTTAAATTTGGTTTTCTGATTCCAAATTCATAATTTTCCTGTAAATGTGAGGTTTTCAGTTATCTACCAACATAACCAATTTTACATATTAATTGTTATTCTCAGAACTTTTTACTCAAACAAAATTATTAGTGGAAGCTCAGTGTGTCAAATAAATGACAGTGAATCTTCCGTTGCTACGAGGGCATGGGGGAGGGGGTGTCATAAAGGCAAGGCCAGAGACCTGGAGGTTCTGATTGAATAGGTTACGGTGGGAGTCCAGGGACTTCTATTTTGACAAGTTCCCAGGGGATGCTGATGCTGCTGGTCTGGAGCCCACACTTAGAGAATCATTGTTCTAATTGCTTGCTACCCTCTTTGTGTGGTCTGCAAACAGCAGCATCAGCCTCACATGGGAATTTATTAGAAATTCCAAATCTCAGACCCCACTGCAGATCCACTGAAATAGGATGTGTCTTTTACTAAGATATGTATGTACATAAATGAGAAGCTCTGGTTTGATATGCTGGGTCTCAGCCCTATGCACATTAGCATAACTTGGTACATTCTTAACAAATACATGCTTGGTTCTTGCCCAAAAATACTTTAATTGGTCTAGGGTATGGCCAGGCATTGGTATTTATAAAACACTTCTCAGGTGATTCAAAAGAGGAAATAGGTATGTGAGCCAAAGAGCCAGAATACATCATTTCCCTCACTTACCTTAGATTTTAAAAAATCTGACAACTTGATACAATTCTTAGGACCTCTTATAAAAATATTCAGTAGATCAAAGAGGAGCCATGCATATATAATTTTAATATGAATTCTAAGTCATTCTCATTGTAAATTTGGAAAATTATACTCCAGAATTGTGTTCAAATCCCTAAAATAAATGGTTTGTATATTTTGGTAACATTTTTATCTGTTGTACCATTTTAAAAGTGCTTAAATAACATATAGCATTTCATAATTTCATAACTTGGAGACATATTTTAAAATGTGTTTATACTATAAAATATATACATACATATAGATAGATAGAGATAGATAGATAGATAGATAGATAGATAGATAGATAGATAGATAGATGCTAGATAAAGAGATCTTCAGAGATAGGCATTATTTTAATAGAACAATTATGTTTAACAGTTGGGAAATAATTCTAGTTCTGGCTTTCTCTTTAATTTAATTTCTGTTAACATGTTTCAATGTTGACAACTCTGTTAACATCTTTGGATGTCAATCTTCTCCATTCATGTATAGAAAAGAGCGCATTAAATGACTGTGGCTTTAAAAAGTATTATCATTTAAGTAAAGGTGATGATGTGCAGCAGCCATGAGAAAGTTAACTGCCAACCTTGATTCTAACATCTGGTTTCTTCTGATATATTGCCCACTACTGTATATATTGATAACAATTGTCACTTCCCAAGAGACCTCCAGCAAAATCTTTATTCAAGCAAAATTACGCCATAGAAGAGACCATCGCCTTAACCAATTCTCAATAATATCTCAAAATGGGATAATTGGGAACTGGCCTTTACAGGAAGTGTGGGCTGGACTGGGTGATTTTAAGATAAGACTTGTAAGGCAGGAAACTGGTTGAGGTTAAGAAGGCAGAGTATATTGACCTAGTAACTTTGAATGAATGGTTGCAGTGAAGTGAAGTGAGGTTCCTGCAAGTGATTCTTGATGAGGAAAACTATTCATTTTGATAAGGAAGCTGGTTAGTTGGTTCACAAGAACAAGAATTTCTTGGTACAAGCAGCTAAATTATTTTTGCCTGGTTCAGATTATTTTAGCACAAAAGCATGAAAATATGCTGCCTCCTAGAATTAGTTAGCATGATAACAGAAAAGATGTTGACTTCAGTTCTCCATACTTAATGAAAATATGTTTACAGGGTTTCTGTGTTGTTATAATAATCATTTGCATATTCCAAAACAGTTTGGAGTTCATCTCAGCCCCTTTCCTCATTAGTATTCATTAGTTGGACCAGCACATCCCTTCTTGGACCCCTTGGACTTCTGTAGCCAGATAACCCCTAAATTCAGGATCCTTTGCCTTCATTCACTAGGAGGATAATCATCAGATTTGTTCACTATTGTTTTCAGGATTAGGGACTAGCACAGGTAATTTGCAAAGGACAATATTCAATCTCCACTGCTATCTACCCATTCAACATGGGTCACAGTCAATACTAACCTAATACACTGTCAGCCACAGGGGCTCACTCCCTCAGGTATCTATGGATCTGATCCCAGGAATTCTTTGTTCATTATCCTTTGTACAGAGTACAGAGGCTGTCCACTGTGAAGTTGCCTGGTGTGGCACGAACTTTTATTTTGGAAAATAAAAATTCAAAAGTATTTCCAATAAAGACAACTGCTGGGATAGAAAATGGAAAGCGGGCATGTCAGCAAGCACTCCAAGTTAAGAAAAAGGTCAGAATAGCATGGGGTGGTTAAGAGCACAGACTAGGCATATGTAAGGGCAATGGGAAGTGGAACTAACAAATATGAATCAAAAGCTATGATTCCAGAAATATGATGAATTCTTTATATTCAAACTTCATTCAGTGACGCTATGAGATACATATCATTATCTCCATTTCATACCAGTGGGGAAACCTGAGATCAAAGGAGATAACAGTCTTGTCCCAAGTCAGCAGTAATCTAGGACAGACCAGTTTGCCAGCGTAACTCCAATGCTACTCTTTCCTTCCTGTTATCCTTCTCTTCGTGCAACAGGGTTTGAGTTCCTCTTTGCAGGGAAATAAGTCCTCTTTGCAGGGAAATAAGAGGATTCAACTAGCTTTAATATTTTTCTCAGAGAAGCCTGAAACTTCATCTGTAACAAGATTTCATTTTTCTTGGCAACAGTCTCATTCTACAGGTCTCCATGTGGCTTGGATAACACCGGAGTCGCAATAGTTCCATAAGGGTTCCACCATATTAACACTGCAATTATAGCAGCAGAGACCACGTGACCACTCTGGTCCAGTGATAATCATGACTAGGACTTCTGCCAACATAATTAGAAAAAAAAAAAAAAAGATGTTTTATTTCCATTAGTGTTTTTAGAGTAGGATGTTAATGTGGAACTGATAGATGCTAACTAGTAGAGAGTATCTGTCTGAGAAAAAGTTTTTAAAAAAGGAAGCAAAAATAAGAAATAAAGAGTACATTTATCATTATTGGATACCTTGGGTTCTTTGTTTGTTTGCTTTAAGAAAGAGTCTCAACTCCTAAGCCCAGTGATCTCCACTTACTGCAGCCTCAACTTCTTGGGCTCAGGTGATCGTCCCACCTCAGCCTCCTGAGTAGCTAGGATTTCAGGGGCTCACCACCTCGCCCAGCTAAGTTTTGTATTTCTTTTTCTGTTTTAAATTTTTGTAGAGATGTATGTGGTTTTGCCATGTTTCCCAGGCTGGTCTCTAAACTCTTGGGCTCGAGCAATCTGCTTGAGCTCGACTTCCCAAAGTGCTGGGATTACAGGCGTGAGTAGTCACTGCGCCTGGCCGATTGTTGATTGATTTTTGTTGGAAGGGTGATATGAGACTTTAATTTACTTTATTTTGGGGTCAGTTTATTTCAATTGTGAGTGAATTATCTCATATATTGATACTATATTTTACCTTAAGTATTTCTACCTCCATATCCATATCCTTGGTCTATTCTATTTCCTACTCGGTTTCTGATATTTTTTTCGCTGATTCTTAATTTCTCTTTATGTGTCTCTCAGTTTGACTTTAGTATTTTGACTTATTTCTTATATTCATTTTTTCATATATACATTTAAAATTTTTATATAATCACAAGGTTATAAGCTGTCTTTTTTAATGGATTCTGAATTTTTTTTCTAGAAAAACACTTTTCTACTCCAAGATTATAAATTAAATTCCTCCATGTTGTCCTCTAGTTTTGACAGTGTGATGTAATGAATATTATCAAGGTCTAGCATTATTTTATTTTTACTTGGGTTTCAGTTGTCTGTTTATTAATTCATAGCTTTCTCATTAATTTTAAATGACAACTTTAATATATTTTATGAAATCTTTACCTGTTTCATATATCTGCTTGCTGACTGTGTATTAAGATCAAAAGTTTTTATTACTATGCATTTGTAATGTGTTTTAATATAAATAGAAATAGTATTTTTTTTTTTTTTTTTTTTTTTTTTTTTTTTGAGATGGAGTCTTGCTCTGTCACCCAGGCTGGAGTGCAATGGCGCAATCTCGGCTCACTGCAACCTCTGCCTCCCAGGTTCAAGCGATTCTCCTGCCTCAGCCTCCTGAGTAGCTGGGATTACAGGCATGCACCATCATGCTTGGCTTATTTTTTGTGTGTTTTTGTAAAGACGGGGGGGTTTCACCATGTTGGCCAAGCTGGTCTCAAACTCCTGACCTCAGGTGATCCACCCGCATTGGCCTCCCAAAGTGCTGGGATTACATGCGTGAGTCACCACGCCCAGCCATAGAAATAGCATTCTTAATTATCATTTGTATTTATCATTATTTATTATTTCAATTTGTGTAATTATTAGTTATTGGAGGTTTAAAATCAATTTAAGTATCAAAGAAACAAAACAACCATTATTTTATTAATCATATTAACTACATAGATTAAATTTGAATGAATTAAGATGTTTATACCATTTATTCTTATGACTAAGAATAATTTAGGAGTTTTATCTTCATTTGTTAAGATGACAGTGTTAAATTGACATACTTAGTTATTCCAGTTACATGATCTCATTTTTAAAATAAAAATTTTGCCTCTTCCTTAACAAAAATGTTTTATACATATAAATATAGATTTCTTGTGTATTTACATTGACTAGTACTTCCAGAAAAAAGTTAAATAATAGCAATGGTGGCAATAAACTTGCTTTATGTTTTCTGAATGTAGTGATAAATTTTCCAATGTTCTACTATTAAGTGCGACAGTCATAAACAAGTATCCTATTTTTAAGGTTTTTTATTATTATTTTTTTTTTCTTATTTTTCTTTCATTTCCTTCCCTTCCTCTTTGGTGCCCGATTCTTGTTAATGATAAAACAGTATCTTTTATGTTCTTTCTTTCCACTAGGTACCCTTTTGCACAATGTTTTCCTTATTTAATTATTCCTTAGAAGTTTCAGAGACTAAATCTTGAAACAACCCAGTTAGCAATGGAATTTTCCTTCATCAGTAATCTTCCAAACATTACTCATAACCGGCTGGGTATGGTGGTTCACCCCTGTAATCTCAGCACTTCGGGAGGCAGAGGCAGGCAGATCATAAGGTCAAGAGATCAGGACTATCCTGGGCAACATGGTGAAACCCTATTTCTACTAAAATACAAAAATTAGCTGGGCATGGTGGTGCACACCTGTGGTCCCAGCTGCTCAGGAGGCTGAGGTAGGAGAATCACTTGAACCCGGGAGGCAGAGGTTGCAGCGAGCTGAGATTGCACTACTGCACTCCAGCTTGGTGACAGACTGAGACTCCATCTCAACAAAAAAAAAAAAAAAAAGAAAGAAAAGAAAAGAAAAGAAAAAAAAAAAAAGATTACTCATTGCCAAGATGGCACCAGCCTACTCACCACGTGGGGCAATAACTCAAGGTAAGACATCAGAACAAGCCATTTGGACCAGTACCTCCTCAATGCTGTTACATGCCCCTCCTACTGTGTCTCCCCTTTTTAAGTACCTATGCTCAATCCAGAACTCTGAAATGGTTTAAGACAGAAGCCTAGACCAATCCCGCACTGCTAGCTTTGGTAAGTAAAATCTCTTTCCTTTCATGGTGCTTCATCTTTGTCATTGACATTGCAAGTGCTGAGCAGCAGAGCCTATGCTTGGTAACACAATGGAAGCATGCATCAATTATTAGGATGGCAAAAAAGTTAATGTGGTTTTTGCCATTATTTTTGTGACAAAAACACAATCACGTTTGCATCAATCTAGTACTATTTTATTTAAAGTTATGCGATTATAATAAAAAAATTTTCAACCCCATTAGAAAGTAGGCAAAGGACATGAACAGACACTTTTCAAAGGAATGTGGCCAACAAGCACATGAAAAAAAGCTCAATATCTTGGGAGGCAGAGGTGGGCAGATCATGAGGTCAGGAGTTCAAGACCAGCCCAGTCAACATGGCAAAACCTCATCTCTACTAAAAATACAAAAATTAGCCTGTGGATTAGCATGTGCCTGTAATCCCAGCTACTCTGGAGAGTGAGGCAGGAGAATCGTTTGAACCCGGGAGGTGGAGGTTGCAGTGAGCAGAGATCACACCACTGCACTCTAGCCTAGGTGACAGAGCGAGACTCTGTCTCAAAAAAAAAAAAAAAAAAAAAAAAAAAGCTCAATATCATTAATCATTAGAAAAATGCAAATCAAAATCACATTGAGGTACCATCTAACACTGGTGAGACTGGATATTATTAAAAAGGCAAGACCATACACAGTGGCTGATGCCTGTAACCCCAGCCCCGAGCACCTTGGGAGGCCAAGACAGGAACATCTGTTGAGCTGAGGAGTTCAAGACCAGCCTAGCAACATAAAGAAACCCCATCTCTTCAAAAAATACAAAATAAGCCAGGTGTGGTGGCATACGCTGGTAGACCCAGCTACTTGAAAGGCTGAGATGGGAGGATCACTTGGGTCTGGGAGTTTGAGGCTGCAGTGAGCCAGTATTACACTGCTGCAAGACCCTGTCTTGAAAAAAACAGTCAGTTAATAAATGTTGGCAAGGTTATGGCGAAAAGGGAACATTCATACGCTTTTTATGGGAGTGTAAATTAGTTCAACCATTATGGAAGACAGTATGGTGATTTCTCAAAGAGCTAAAAGCAGAACTACCATTCAATATACCTCTGGGTATACCCAGAGGAATATAAATCATTCTACCATAAAGACACATGCACATGAACATTCATCGCAGCACTATTCATAATAGCAAAGACATTAAATGAACCTAAATGCCAATCAATGACACACTGGATAAAAAATTGTGGCACATATACACCATGGAACACTATGTGACCACAAAAAAAGAATGAAATCATGTCTTTTGCAGGAGCATGGATGCAGCTGGAGGCCATTATCCTTAGCAAAGCAGGAACAGAAACCCAAACATCACATGTTCTTACTTATAAGTTGGAACTAAATGATGAAAACTCATGAACACAAAGAAGAGAAGAAAACACACTGGGATCTCCTGAGGCTGGACACTGGGAGGAAGGAGGGGAGCAGAAAAGATAACTATTGAATACTGAGCTTGATACCTGGGTGATGAAATAATCTGTACCACAGACAACCGTGACACAAGTTAACCTATGTAACAAACTTTCACATGTACCCTGATCCTAAAATAAAAGTTGAAAAAGTCTTTTTCAACATGCCTTTTGACCATCAATCGAGCTTTGCTATATGTTTTTTAGTAGTTATATGTATACATTTTGTTAGTGTATGTCTTGTAATACAGGTTATATGCACATATTTCTTCATATTAAATCATTCTTTTTTCTAGTCTTCTACTGCATTTCCTAATTGTTTTCTTGTTTTTGAGTTCATTTTTGTGACACTTTAAAATCAATATGTCGAAATTAGTTTTCTTTCTTTGTACTAATATGTCTGCTATTGATATCAAAGACATGTTTGATCTTTAAAATATTTTAGAACATTTTCTTTGCTTTCAGTGCTCTTAACCAGTTTAAATAGCAACAACATGATCAATTCCTTGAAATATTCATAAAACTTACCTGTGAAAACCTCTGGTTTGTGGCCTTTTGCCCAATATTAGAGATGCAGTAATGAGGAGGAGGTAGTTTTCTTTTTGAACATGTTTGTCTCAGGCAACTGATCTGTTTATGTTTTCTGTTACTGCATCTGTTAAATTTAGCAATTTGCATTTTCCTGCAATCTCATCTATTGTATGCAGCTTTTGAATTGATCTGAAGAAAGTGGTAAATTGTTTAATTTTTTAATTTCCTTTGTATCTCTCTTTTTCACTTCCTCCCTCATCTTTTGTTTCTGTGCTTTCTTCCTTATCTTCTCCTGATTAGTCTAGATTTTATTATTTTCAAATAGAACACAATTTGATTTACATTATTAATATCTTTTTCTTAAATATGGTGCGGTCTTTTTTAAATCAATTCTATTATTTCACTTTCTTTACACTTTATGATTTATTTTTCAAAAATTTTAAATTTAATTCTTAAATTATTTACTCTTTTTCTTCAGGCTCTCTCTCCCTCTCTCCCTCCCTTCCTCCTGTCTCTCCCATTCCCTTCATTTTCTTCTGGTCTGCTTGTTCTGAAATTTTTGCTGCCTTTATGGTATGATAGTTTTATGTCAAAATGAAAAAAATAACACAATTCTGAAATAGCACTCTTAAAGTGACATCTTTCACATGCTAAACTGCCATAATTCACATACTCATATTTCATGCACCTTAAATAAGTATATGTACACTGTATACATAAGTATAAAACGAGTTCTTCTTACCAAGGATCAAGAGAGCCTCACACAGCATATGCAATAAATGGTTGAAAATGGTTAATGTTCAATTAATTTAAATGAAGCCTGCATATTCAAAACATTAAGCTCTAATTCTAGCTTTTTTTTTCTTCTTATTTTATGAACAAAACAATCTCATACCTTGTTGAAAAAATTACCATTTTAACACAGAAGATATCCATCCTAAATAGTAAAATACTAGAAAGAGAAAAAGAAAAGTAACTATGCTATCATTTTGTATTTTCCTGTCATCAAACTAACATGTTTCAGTTTTATCTCTCTTCTGGTTAGAGAATTGTTCACAGTGAAAAGAGGCAATGCGCATGAGCATTTATTTCTTAAAGATATGCAAAACTAAAATTATCATTCCTTTTGGAATGACGAGAACAATAGTAAAACGAAAAATAAGTGAAGTCTCATGACACAGCTTTGAAGAAGGATTTCTTATTCTGAAGTTAAACAGAGAAGAGGAAGTAGTAGGTTGTTGGTCTTCAATTAATTCTCTATTCATTCATGTGGGGATGGCACAGAAAATATTTCCTAGGTTTTGCCTAACATTGCAGAACATGTCAACAATAGAAATAATTGTATGCACAGATAGACGAAAAAATATAATCTCCTTAGATTCAGTTTTTGGTTACTAGAAAGGCCATTTGTAAATTCTTATTTATTCAATTTCCTGGGTCATTTTTCAGGCTTGATGCAATTCCCTATGTTAAACTTTCTACCTACCTTGTGAGGGTGTTAAAACGTTCTCTGTTCATATATTTAATCACTCACATTTTAGACGTACTTGGGCATACATTTCTACCCAATGAGTCTCAGATAAAATTTCAACTTTATTTCCCAAGGGTTCTCTCCCTCGATTTCTCCCCAAAGGAAAAGACAGAATAAAGGATGGGCATATTCCTCAATTATGTGTATATCTAATTTAACAAGTCAGTGAGATACTATAAATCATCTGTCAACTGTTACTTGCAGTCCCTACCCACACTTAGTTTCCCCATCTTGTAAAATTTGCTCAGTGTGTGAATATTCTAATAGTTTGACATGTCATTATAAGGGTGATAAGTTAATATTCAAATGGGGATGCTTTTGTGAATATAAAGAATTTTTATTGATATTTATGTTGGGACTATAACAAAACGTAGCTCCATACATTTTGTTATTTTGTATCAGTCAAAGAAATACTATGGTTTGAATGCTTTTGTCTCCTCCAAAATTCATACGTTTGAAATGTAATCACCAATTCAACAGTGTTGACAGGTGGGACCTGATGGGAGGTGTTTAGATCACAAAACCTCTGCCCTCATCAATGGACTAACACCATTATAAAAAGAGCTTGTGAAAGGTTTGCTCTCTTGCCCTTCTGCCTTCCACCATGTTAAGATGCAGCAAAAAGGTCCTCATCAAATGCTGACACTTTGATCTTGGACTTTCCAGTCGCCAGAAGAGTGGTAAATACATTTCTGTTCTTCATCAATTACCTAGTCTAGTTATTTTGTTATAGCAGCACAAATGGATTAAGACAGGGACATACACTGGTATCAGTGGTTTGCCAAGTTTTGTATGCATCAGAATCATTTGCAAACTTTGGTAAAAGATTGCCAGACTACACCAGCAAAGCTTCTGGTTCTGTATGTGTGGTGGGTTAAATGGAATTTAACCCTCCAACATTTCATATTCACCCCAAACCTCAGTATGTTAGAATCTTTGCAAGTGTAATTAAATTAAGACCTTCAAGATGATGTCATCCTGAATGAGGGTGGGCCCCAAATCAAATGACTGGTGTCCTCATTAGAGAAAGAAGGGGAATACTTGAGATATGAAAACAGAGGAGAAACACACAGAACAAAGCCATGTAAAGATGAAGCATTGATTGTAGTGATGTGTTTGCAAGCCAAGGAGTGCAGAAAAAAAAAAAAAAAAAAAAAAATGCCAGTAACCACCAGAAGCTAGGAGAAGGGCATCGGAAATTTTCTCCTTCAGAAGCTTCAGAACAAAGACTCCTGCTGATACCTTAATTTTGGACTTCTAGCTTCCTCTGTGTTTGTGGTAATTAGTTATGGCAGATCAAGGAAACTAACACACTGGGTCTGCAATGAGGTCAAAGAATTTGCATTTCTTTTTTGTAGTCTTTTTTTATTTTTTATTTTTTTTTGAGACAGGGTCTCACTTTGTCACCCAGACTGGAGTGCAGTGGTGCCATCTCAGCTCACTGCAGCCTCAACCTCCCGGGTTCAAATTATCTTCCTGCTTCAGCCCCCCAAGTAGTTGGGACTACAGGCATGTGCCACCACACCCAGCTGATTTTGTATTTTTTTAGAGAGACGGGCTTTCACCATGTTGCCCAGGCTTGTGTTATCCCTCACCTGGTCCCAGGCAGCTCAGCACAGAGAAAGAGACTTTTCTTTGGAAAAAAATAAAGGAAAAGACCAGAAATCTCTGCCTGGTAATTCAGAGATTTCTGCCAGATTTCATCCACCAAGAGGTACCACCAAGGCAATACGTCTACAGGTCTGTGAGAGTCATAGTGTTACTGGGATTGGGATGACACAAATGCAGATACGGCTTCAGTGACCAAATTTTTAGATAACACCAAAGAGTCTTTGAATACCTGGAAAGCTTTTCTAGGAAAGATGAGTGGAAACAATCCTACATTGCAAAGACTACAATAAATATCTATATCTTCAATGCCCAGACACTGAAGAACATCCACAAGCATCAAGACCATCCAGGAAACCACAAAATCACAAATTGAACTAAATAAGGCAGAAAGGACCAATCCTAAAGAGACAGAAACATGTGACCTTTCAGAAAGAGAATTCAAAATAGGTGTTTTGAGGAAACTCAAATTCAAGATAATACAGAGCAGGAATTCATAATTCTATCAGATAAATTTAACAAAGAAATTGAAATAATTAGAAAAAATCAAGCAGAAATTCTGAAGTTTAAAAATGCAACTGACATACTGAAGAATGCATCAGAGTCTCATAATAAGATAACTGATCAAGCAGAATAAAGAATCAGGAAGCTTAAAGACAGGCTCTTTGAAAATACACAGTCAGAGGAAATAGAAGAAAAAAGTATAAAAAAGAATGAAGCACACCTACAAAATAGAAGATTTCCATATGGGTAAATCTAAGGGTCACTGGCCTTAAGGATAATAGTAGAAAGTTTTATTAGAGGTAATGTCAGAAAACTTCCCAAATCTAGAGAAATATATCATATTTAAGAAAAGAAGGTTATAAACTCCAAGCGTTAAACCCAAGAGGTTACCTCACGAATTTAATAATCAAACTCCAGAGGTCAAAGATAAAGAAAGAATCCTAAAAGCAGCAAGAAGAAGAAAGAAAGAACATAGTATGAAAGCCCAATAAGTGTGACAGCAGATTTTTCAGCGGAACTTTATAGGTAGAACGGCCACGATGTATTTAAGAGCTGAAGTGAAAAATGTTTTCCCCTAGAATAGCATATCCAGTGAAATACTGCTCAAACTGAATGAGAAATAAAGACTTTCCCAGAAAAATAAAGCCTGAAGGATTTCATCAACACATCAGACCTGTCCTAACAAAAATGCTAAAGGGAATTCTTAAATCTAAAAAAACGAATGTTTTGAACAGTAAGAACATCTGAAGGTTATAAACTCACTGGTAATAGTAAGAACACAGAAAAACAAAGCATATCATAACTCTGTAATTGTGGGTGTAAATCTACTATCTCAGATAGAATACTGCCACTTTCCAAGACATAGACGGTATAATGAGATAGAAACAACGAAATTAAGAAGTAGGGGGACAAAGTTAAAATAGAGAGTTATTGTTTTGTCTTTGATGGTTATTGAACATGTAATCATTGTTAAGTTGTCATCAGTTTGAAATACGGTGTTACATCAATGAATACTGGATAAAAGAAAAGGGGTATATACACACGGCAAGTACTATGTAGCAATAAAAAGAATGAGATCATGTACTTGCAGGGACATGGATGAAGCTGGAAGCCATCGTCCTCAGGAAACTAACACAGAACAGAAACCAAAACACCGCATGTTCTCACTCCTAAGTGAGAGTTGAACAAGGAGAATACATGGACACATGGATGAACAACACACACCAGGGCCTGTTGGCATGGGAGGTGAGGGGGGAACTTAGAGGAGGTCAAGAGTGCAGCAAACCACCATGGCACCCCTGGGTAACAAACCTGCACCTTTGCACACGTATCCTGAAACTTAAAGTAAAATAAAAAAATAAATAAATAATAAAATACTGGGTTATAAGATATATTTTAAGCCTCATGGTAACCTCAAATCTAAAAACATAAGAGATTTATTTTTTAGCAGAAAATTAAGACGTACTACCAGAGAAAATCATCTTCAGTAAGAGGAAGACAGGAGGAAGATAAGAAAGAAGAGAAGATAACAAAAGAACCAGAAAGGGGCCGCGCGTGGCTCAAGCCTGTAATCCCAGCACTTTGGGAGGCTGAAATGGGCAGATCATGAGGTCAGGAGATCGAGACCATCCTGGCTAACACGGTGAAACCCCGTCTCTACTAAAAAACAAAAAAACTAGCCGGGCGAGGTGGCGGGCACCTGTGTCCAAGCTACTTGGGAGGCTGAGGCAGGAGAATGGGTGTGAACCCAGGGGCGGAGCTTGCAGTGAGCTGAGATCCAGCCACTGCACTCCAGCCTGGGCACAGAGCAAGACCTGTCTCAAAAAAAAAAAAAAAAAAAAAAAGCCAGAAAAAAACAAAATGGAAGGAATAAGTCCTTACTTAATAATACTGGATGTAAATGAATTACACCGCCTCAATCAAAAGACATGAAGTGACTGAATAGATTAAAAAAAAAAATAACCCAAAGATCTGTTGTCACAAGAAACACTTCACCTATAAAGACAAACATAGAATGAAAAAAAAAAAACAAGATGGAAAAAAGTATTTACATTCAAATGAATACCAAAAGACAGTAGTAGTGTATTAGGGCATCTGAAATTACTGTAAAGAAAAAGCTGAGAATGAGTAATTTATAAGAAAAGAGATTTAATTGGCTTACAGTTCTACAGGCTATGGCAGGAAGCATGGCAGCCTTATACTTCTGTGGAGGCTTCAGGGAGCTCCTCCTCATGATGGAAGGCAAAGCAGGAGCAGGAACTTCAATAGAGAAAGCAGAAGCAAGAGGAGCAAGTAGTAGGGATATGCCACACAAAACACTTTTTAAATGACCAGATCTTGTGAGAACTCACTCACTATTGTAGAAACAGCACCAATCATGAGGGATCTGCCTCCATGATCCAAACGCCTCTCAACAGACTCTACTTCCAGCACTGGGATTACAATTCAACATGAGATTTGGACAGGGAAAAATATCCAAATTCTCTTATTCCACCACTGGTCCTTCTCAAATCTCATGCCATTCTCACATTGCAAAATACAATCATGCTTTCCCAACAGTCCCATAAAACTTAACTCATTTCACATCAGCACTAACTCAAAAGTCCAATGTCTCATCTAAGACAAGGCAAGCTCCTCAAGGATCTAGAACTAGAAATACCATTTGACCCAGCCATCCCATTATTAGGTGTATACCCAAAGGATTATAATCATGCTACTATAAGACACACGCACACGTATGTTTATGCAGCACTATTCACAATAGCAAAGACTTGGAACCAACCCAATGTCCATCAATGACAGACCAGATTAAGAAAAGTGGCACATATACACTATGGAATACTATGCAGCCATAAAAAGGATGAGTTCATGTCCTTTGTAGGGAACTGGAGGAAGCTGGAAACCATCATTCTGAGCAAACTATCACAAGCACAGAAAACCAAACACCACATGTTCTCACTCATAGGTGGAACAGAACAAAGAACACTTGGACACAGTGGAGAACATCATACACAGGGCCTGTCATGGGTGGCGGGAGGGAGGTGGTATAACATTAGGGAAATACCTAATGTAAATGATGAGTTAATGGTGCAGCACAACAACATGGCACATGTATACGTATGTAACAAACCTGCACGTTGCACACTGTACTCTAGAACTTAAATTTAAAAAAAAAGAAAGAAAGAAAAGAAAAAAAAAGATAAGGCAAGCTCACAGCTTCCACCTATGGGCCTCTAAAATCAAAAGCAATTTATTTGCTCCAAGGTAGAAGATGACAGCATAAGCATTGGTAAACTAACCTGTTCCAAGAGAGAGAATCAGCCAAAAGAAAGGGTCAAGGCCGTTGCAAATTTGAAACTGAGCAGGGCAGTCATTAAACTTGAAAACTCCAGAGAGTCTCATTTGACTCCATGTCCCACATCCAGGGTAGGCTGGTTAAGGACTGGGCCTCCACCTCTGTGACTTTGCAAAGTTCAGCCCGTGGCTGCTCTCTCAGGCTGTTGACTGCATAGCTTTCCAGGTGTAGGGTTCAAGCCGCAAATGAATCTGCCATTCTGTGGTCTGAAGGAGAGCGCTTTCTCACAGCTCCACTAGCAGTGCCCACTGAGGACCCTGCATAGGGGCTCCAACTCCACATTTCCCTTTGGCAATACCCTAGTAGAGGTTCTCTTGTGGGCTCGGACCCAGCACAAGCTTCTGCCTGGGCACCCAGGCTTTCTCACACATCCTCTGAAATCAAGGCAGATGCTCCTCAGACTTCTTCATTCTTGCATTCTGTGTTGCCTACAGGCTTACGGTCACATAGAAGCTCCCAAAAGCTTTTGGCCTGCATTCTCCAAAGTGTCAGCTTGAGCTGTACTAAGGCTCTTTGAGCTGAGACTAGGTTGAAGCTGTCAGAAAGCGGGGACATTGTCCCAAAGCTTCCCAGGCAGCAGGGCCCTGGGGCTGGCCCAGGGAACCATCCTTCCTTCCTAGACCTCCAGGCCTGTGGTAGAAGGAGCTTTTGTTTTTCTAATGCCTTCAAAACCCTTTTCCCATTGCCTTGGATATTAGCACGTGACTCTTTTTAGATATGCAAACATCTCTAGCAAGTGGTTGTTACACAGGCCACTTGAATTCCACTTCTGAGAAAGCCTTTTCTTTCTCAGCCACATGGCAAGGCTGCAAATTGTACAAACTTTTACACTCTACTTCCCTTTTAAATATGTATTCCAAATTTAAGTCATTTCTTCTGCTCCCACATCTAAGCATAGGTTGTTAGAAGCAGCCAGATTCCTCTTGAATGGTCTGTTGCTTAGAAATTCTTACATCGGATACTCTAAATCATCACTCTTAAGTTCAAATGTCCACAGATCCCTAGGGCATAACGCCATACAGCCAGATCTTTCTTTTTTTTTTTTTTTTTTTTTTTTATTATATACTTTAAGTTCTAGGGTACATGTGCATAACGTGCAGTTTGTTACATATGTATACTATGCCTGTTGGTGTGCTCACCATCAACTCGTCAGCACCCATCAATTCATCTACATCATGTATAACTCCCCATTCATCCCTCCTCCTCCCCCCTCCCCCTCCCCCTAGACCCCTGATCTTATCCCTCTCCCGTTCCCATATCGAGTTCTCGTGTTCTCTTTCTCTATATCATGTTCATGCTAGTCAGCTCCCATCGCACTAGACCTCTCCTTTTTTCTCTCTGGACTTATTGCGACTTGTTATTTCTCCACTTGTTCTTCTTCTGTGATGCGTCACAATTTTCACAGATTTTTTGATGACGTTTACTTCCAGAGCTTGACTATTGTGAATATGCCGCAATAAACATACGTGTACATGTTTCTTTGTAGTGAATAATTTATAATCCTTTGGGTATATACCCAGTAGTGGGATGCTGGGTCATATGGTACATCTAGTTCTAGATCCTTGAGGAATTGCCATACTGTTTTCCATAATGGTTGAACTAGTTTTACAATCCCACACAATATAAAGTGTTCCTTTTCTCCCACATCCTCTCCAACACCTGTTGTTTCCTCTTCTTAATGATTCCATTCTAACTGTTAGTGTTTCTTGTTTTTTTTTTTGTTGTTCTTTCTCTGATGGCCAGTGATGATGAGCATTTTTTCATGTGTCTGTTGGCTGTATGAATATCTTCTTTTGAGAAATGTCTTTCTATCCTTTCCCCCTTTTTATGGTGTGGTTGTTTTGTTTTTTTCTTATTTTTTTTTTCTTTGTGTTCTGTTTAGCCCTTTGTCAGATTGTTGCAAAAATTTTCTCCCATTCTGTAGGTTGCCTGTTCACTCTGATGGTAGTTTCTTTTGCTGTGCAAAAGCTCTTTAGTTTAATTAGATCCATTTGTCATTATGGCTTTTGCTGCCGTTGCTTTTGGTGTTTAGACATAAGTCCTTGCCCATGCCTATGTCCTGAATGGTACTACCAGATTTTCTTCTAGGTTTTTATGGTATTAGGTCTAACATTTAAGTCTCTAATCCATCTTGAATTAATCTTCGTATAAGGGGTAAGGAAAGGATCCAGTTTCAGCTTTCTATTATGGCTAGCCCTTTTCCCCACACATTTATTAAATAGGGAATCCTTTCCCCATTCTTGTTTCTCTCAGTTTGTCAAAGATCAGATGGCTGTAGATGTGCGGTATTATTTCTGAGGACTCTGTTCTGTTCCATTGGTCTATATCTCTGTTTTGGTACCAGTACCATGCTGTTTTGGTTACTGTAGCCTTGTAGTATAGTTTGAAGTCAGTGTAGCGTGACGCCTCCAGCTTTGTCCTTTTGACTTAGGATTGTCTTGCGCAATGCGGGCTCTTTTTTGGTTCCATATGAACTTTAAAGCAGTTTTTCCCAATTCTGTGAAGAAAGTCATTGTAGCTTGATGGGGATGGCATTGATTCTATAAATCCTGGGAGTATGGCCATTTTCACGATATTGATCTTCCTTCCAGACTATGGTATTTCTTCCATTTGTTTGTGTCCTCTTTGATTTCACTGAGCAGTGGTTTGTAGTTCTCCTTGAAGAGGTCCTTTACATCCCTTGTAAGCTGGATTCCTAGGTATTTTATTCTCTTTGAAGCAATTGTGAATGCAAGTTCATTCCTGATTTGGCTCTCTGCTTGTCGGTTGCTGGTGTATAAATGCTTGTGATTTTTGCACATTAATTTTGTATCCTGAGACTTTGCTGAAGTTGCTTATCAGCTTAAGGAGATTTTGGGCTGAGACGATGGGGTTTTCTAAATATACAATCATGTCATCTGCAAACGGACAATTTGCTTCTTCTTTTTCCTAACTGGATACCCTTGATTTCTTTCTCTTGCCTGATTGCCCTAGCCAGAACTTCCAACACTATGTTGAATAGGAGTGGTGAGAGAGGGCATCCCTGTCTTGTGCCAGTTTTCAAAGGGAATTTTTCCAGTTTTTGCCCATTCAGTATGATATTAGCTGTGGGTTTGTCATAAAAGCTCTTATTATTTGAGGTACGTTCCATCAATACCGAATTTATTGAGCGTTTTTAGCATGAAGGGCTGTTGAATTTTGTCAAAACCTTTTCTGCATCTATTGAGACAATCATGTGGTTCTTGTCTTTGGTTCTGTTTATATGCGTATTACGTTTATTGATTTGCGAATGTTGAACAGCCTTGCATCCCAGGGTGAAGCCCACTTGATCATGGTGGATAAGCTTTTTGATGTGCTGCTGAATCCGTTTGCCATTATTTATTATTTTTTGCATCATTTTTCGTTCTCTATTTCTATTCTTTTTTTTGTTGTGTCTCTGCCAGGCTTTGGTATCAGGATGATGTTGGCCTCATAAAATGAGTTAGGGAGGATTCCTCTTTTCTATTGATTGGAATAGTTTCAGAAATGGTCCCAGCTCCTCCTGTACCTCTGGTAGAATTCAGCTGTGAATCCATCTGGTCCTGGACTTTTTTTGGTGGGTAGGCTATTAATTGTTGCCTCAATTTCAGAGCCTGCTATTGGTCTATTCAGGGATTCAACTTCTTCCTGGTTTAGCCTTGGGAGAGTGTAAGTGTCCAGGAAATTATCCATTTCTTCTAGATTTCTAGTTGATTTGCGTAGAGGCGTTTATAGTATTCTCTGATGGAGTTTGTATTTCTGTGGGTCATGGTGATATCCCCTTTATCATTTTTTATTGCATCTATTTATCCCTCTCTCTTTTTTTCTTATAAGCCTTGCTAGCGGTCTGTCAATTTTGTTGATCTTTTCATCAAAAAACCAACTCCTGGATTCATTGATTTTTGGAGGGTTTTTTGTGTCTCTATCTCCTTCAGTTCTGCTCTGATCTTAGTTATTTCTTGCCTTCTGCTAGCTTTTGAATGTGATTGCTCTTGCCTCTCTAGTTCTTTTAATTGTGATGTTAGAGTGTCAATTTAGATCTTTCCTGCTTTCTCTTGTGGGCATTTAGTGCTATAAATTTCCCTCTACAACTGCTTTAAATGTGTCCCAGAGATTCTGGTATGTTGTATCTTTGTTCTCATTGGTTTCAAAGAACATCTTTATTTCCGCTTTCATTTCGTTATGTACCCAGTAGTCATTCAGGAGCAGGTTGTTCAGTTTCCATGTAGTTGAGCGGTTTTGATTGAGTTTCTTAGTCCTGAGTTCTAGTTTGATTGCACTGTGGTCTGAGACAGTTTGTTATAATTTCTGCTCTTTTACATTTGCTGAGGATACTTTACTTCCAATTATGTGGTCAATTTTGGAAATAAGTGCGATGTGGTGCTGAGAAGAATGTATATTCTGTTGATTTGGGGTGGAGAGTTCTATAGATGTCTATTAGGTCCCTTGGTGCAGAGATGAGTTCAATTCCTGGATATCCTTGTTAACTTTCTGTCCGTTGATCTGTCTAATGTTGACAGCGGAGTGTTGAAGTCCCCCATTATTATTGTAGGGAGTCTAAGTCTCTTTGTAAGTCCCTAAGGACTTGCTTTATGAATCTGGGTGCTCCTGTATTGGGTGCATATATATTTAGGAGAGTTAGCTCTTCCTGTTGAATTGATCCCTTTACCATTATGTAATGGCCTTCTTTGTCTCTTTTGATCTTTGATGGTTTAAAGTCTGTTTTATCAGAGACTAGGATTGCAACCCCTGCTTTTTTTGTTCCCCATTTGCTTGGTAGATCTTCCTCCACTCCCTATTTTGAGCCTATGTATGTCTCTGCATGTGAGATGGGTCTCCTGAATACAGCAGACTGATGGGTCTTGACTCTTTATCCAGTTTGCCAGTCTGTGTCTTTTAATTGGAGCATTTAGTCCATTAACATTTAAGGTTAATATTGTTATGTGTGAACTTGATCCTGCCATTATGATATTAACTGGTTATTTTGCTCGTTAGTTGATGCAGTTTCTTCCTAGCCTCGATGGTCTTTACATTTTGCCAAGTTTTTGCGATGGCTGGTACCGGTTGTTCCTTTCCATGTTTAGGGCTTCCTTCAGGGTCTCTTGTAGGCAGGCCTGGTGGGACAAAATCTCTAAGCATTTGCTTATCTGTAAGGATTTTATTTCTCCTCACTTATGAAACTTAGTTTGGCTGGATATGAAATTCTGGGTTGAAAATTTTTCTTTAAGAACGTTGAATATTGGCCCCCACTCTCTTCTGGCTTGTAGAGTTTCTGCCGAGAGATCTGCTGTTAGTCTGATGGGCTTCCCTTTGTGGGTGACCCGACCTTTCTCTCTGGCTGCCCTTAAGATTTTTTCCTTCATTTCAACTTTGGTGAATCTGGCAATTATGTGTCTTGGAGTTGCTCTTCTGGAGGAGTATCTTTGTGGCGTTCTCTGTATTTCCTGAATTTGAATGTTGGCCTGCCCTACTAGGTTGGGGAAGTTCTCCTGGATGATATCCTGAAGAGTGTTTTCCAACTTGGTTCCATTTTCCCCTCACTTTCAGGCACCCCAATCAGACGTAGATTTGGTCTTTTTACGTAATCCCATACTCTTGCAGGCTTTGCTCATTTCTTTTCTTCTTTTTTCTTTTGGTTTCTTCTCTCGCTTCATTTCATTCATTTGATCTTCAATCGCTGATACTCTTTCTTCCAGTTGATCGAGTCGGTTACTGAAGCTTGTATTTGTCACGTATTTCTCTGTCATGGTTTTCATCTCTGTCATTTCGTTTATGATCTTCTCTGCATTAATGAGTTCTAGCTGTCAATTCTTCCACTCTTTTTTCAAGATTTTTAGTTTCTTTGCGCTGGGTACGTAATTCCTCCTTTAGCTTCTGATAAGTTTGATGGACTGAAGCCTTCTTCTCTCCCTCGTCAAAGATTTTCTCTGACCAGCTTTGATCCGTTGCTGGTGATGGGCTGCGCTCCTTTGCAGGGGAGATGCGCTCTTATTTTTTGAATTTCCAGCTTTTCTGCCCTGCTTCTTCCCATCTTTGTGGTTTATCTGTCTCTGGTCTTTGATGGTGGTGACGAACTGATGGGGTTTCGGTATAGGTGTCCTTCCTGTTTGATAGTTTTCCTTCGACAGTCAGAAGGACTCTCTGTTGGTCTGTTGGAGATTGCTTGAGGTCCACTCCAGACCCTGTTTTGCCTGGTTATCAGCAGCAGAGAGTTGCCGAAGATAGAATATTGCTGAACAGCGAGTGTACCTGTCTGATTCTTCCTTTGGAGTGTCCTCTCAGGGGTGTACTCCACCCTGTGAGGTGTGGGGTTCAGACTGCCCCTAGTGGGGATTTCTCCCAGCTAGGCTACCAGGGGTCAGGGACACACCTGAGCAGGCAGTTCTGTCCGTTCTCAAATCTCAACCTCCGCGTTGGGAGATCCGCGGCTCTCCCCAAGCTGTCAGACAGAGTCGTTCGCGTCTGCACCGGCTCCCGCTACTTCCCCTGTTGGTCTTCAGCTGTGCGCTGTCCCCAGAGTGGAGACTACAGAGACAGGCAGCTTCCTTGAGCTGCTGTGAGCTCCACCCAGTTCGAGCTTCCCAGCGGCTTTGTTTACCTACTTAAGCCTCAGCAATGGCGGGCGCCCCTCCCCCCACCTCGCTCTGCCTTGCGGATAGATCGCGCAGACTGCTGTGTTAGCAGTGAGGGAGGCTTCGTGGGCGTGGGACCCTCCGGCCAGGTGTGGGATATATTCTCCTGGAATGCCTGTATGCTTACAGCACAGTATTGGGGTGGGAGTTACCCGATTTTCCAGGTGTTTGTGTCTCAGTTCCCCTGGCTAGGAAAACGGATCCCCTTCCCCTTGCGCTTCCAGGTGAGGCGATGCCTCGCCCTGCTTCAGCTCTCGCTGGTCAGGCTGCAGCAGCTGACCAGCAACCGATTGTCCGGCACTCCCAGTTGAGATGACCCCAGTACCTCAGTTGAAAATGCAGAAATCACCGGTCTTCTGTGTCGCTCGCGCTGGGAGTTGGAGACTGGAGTTGTTCCTATTCGGCCATCTTCAGCCAAGATCTTTTCTAAGGCATAACATATGTGACCTTTGCTCCAGTTTCCAATAAGCTCCTGATTTCCATATAAGATCTTGGCAGCCTGGTCTTCACTATGCATATCACTATCAGGCATTTTGGTTACAACCATCTAACCAGTCTCTAGCTAGATCCAAACTTTTCCTCATCTTCCTATCTTCTTCTGAGCCCTCCAAACTCTTCCAACCTCTGCCTGTTACTCAGAACCAAAGCTGCCTCCATATTTTCAGGTGTCTTTGAAGCAATACTTGACTCCTTGGTACCAATTTTCTGTTTTAGGCCATACTTGACTTGCTACAAAGAAATACATGAGACTGGTTAATTTATAAGAAAAGTGGCTTAATTAGTTCATGGCTCTGCATGCTGTACAGGAAGCATAGCAGCATCTGCTTCTGGGGAGGCTTCAGGGAGCTTTTACTCATGACAGAAAATGAAGTAGGAGCAGGCATTTCACATGGTGAAAGTGGGAGCAAGAGAGAGTGGAAGCAAAATATCACACACTTTTAAATGGCCAGATCCTGCAAGAACTCACTCACTATCATGAAGACAGCATCAAGTCATGAGGGATCTTCCACCATGACCCAAACACCTCCTACCAGGCCCCAACACCAGCACTGGGGAATAGAGTTCAACATGAGATTTGGGAAGGGACAAATATCTAAACCATATCAAGTAGATATGCTTATAGCAGACAAAATGGATTTCAAGACAAAAACCATAAAATGACAAAGAAGGTCATTATATAATAATAAAGGGTTCAATGTACCAAGTAGATTAACAATTGAAAATATATATGTACCCAACATTGGATCACTCAGATACATAAAGCAAATATTATTAGAGATAAAGGGATAGACCCCAGTACAGTAATAAAGAACTTCAATACCCCAATTTTAGCATTAGACAGATCATCCAGACAGAAAATCAACAAAGAAACATTGATATTTATCTGAGTATAGACCAAGTAGATCTAATTGACATATACAGAATACTTCATCCAATGGCTGTAGAATACACGTTCTTGTCTTTAGAACATGAATCATTCTCAAGGATAGACCATACATTCGGCCATAAAACATATCTTTAAAAATTCAAAAAATAAAATAATATCAAGTATCTTTTCTTACCACAATGGAATAAGACTAGAAATAAATATCAAGAATTTGAAAACTATGCAATGACATGGAAATTAAATAATATGCTTCTGAATGACCAGTGGATCAATGCAGAAAAAAGAGGGAAATTTAAAAAATTTATTGAAACAAATCATGGAAACACAACATAACAAAATGTATGGGATACTGCAAAAGCAGTACTTAGAGAAAAGTTCATAGCTATAAGCACCTACATAAAAAAGTATAAAAGTTTCAAATAAACAAACTAACAATACATTATAAAGATCCTAATTTAATAATACATTAAAACAATAATTCATCATGACCAAGTGAGATTTATTCCTGCGATGAAAGGATAATGCAACATATACAAGTCAATCAATGTGATACATCAACAGAATGAAGGACAACTGTATGATTATTTCAATTGATGCTGAGAAGTTGATAAAATTCAACATCCCTTTATGATTAAAATATTCAATAAACTGGGTACAAAAAGAACATACCTCAAGATAATAAACGTCATATACAACAGACCCATAGCTAGTATCATACAGATTGGGAAAAACTGAAAGCCATTCCTCTAAGACCTTGACTATAACAAGGATACCCACTTTTACCACTGTTTCAACACAATACTGGAAGTCCTAGCTAGAGCAATCAGACAAGAGAAAAAAATAAAGGGCATCCAAATTAACAACGCAGAAATCAAATTATCCTTGTTTGCAGATGATATGATTTTGTAGTTGGAAAAACCTAAAGACTCCACAAAAAAACTGTGAGAGTTGAGAAACAAATTCAGTAAAGTTGCATGATAAAAAAAGTTATAAAATTCCATGACATTTCTATATGCCAACAGCAAATAATCTGAAAAAGAAATCAAGAAAGTAATTTCATTTACAATAGCTTCAAATAAAATAAAATACCTAGAAATTAACCAAAGAAGTGAAGTACCTCTACAGTGAAAACTATAGAATATTGAAAAACAAATAGAAGGGGACACACAAAAAATGGGGAGATAGCCCCTTTTTACGGATTGGAAGAATCAAATTGTTAAAATGTCCATACACCCAAAGCAATTTACAGATTCAATGCAATCTCTGTCAAAATACCAATGACATTCTTCACAGAAATGTTAAAAGAAAAAAAAAAAAAAACCTTAACATTTATATGAAGCCACAAGAGACCCAGAAATGCCAAAGGCATCCTACACACAAAGAACAAAACTGGAAGAATCACATTACCTGACTTCAAATTGTACTAAATAGCTATTGTGACCAAAGCAGCATGGTCCTGGCATAAAAAGAGATGCATAGATCAATGGAACAGTATAGTGAACCCAGAAGCAAATCCATATACCTATAATAAACTTATTTTCAACAAAGGTGTCAAGAACATGTATAGGGAAAAGACAGTCTCTTCAATAAATGTTCCTGTGAAAACTGGACATTCATGTTCCAAAGAATGAAACTAGATCCTTATCACTTGTCATAGACAAACATCAAGTCAAACGTATTAGGATTCATTCTAAGACCTCAAACTATGAAACTACTATAAGAAAACTTTGGAGAAATTCTCTAAGACAAAGAATCTCTGCCCTAGAATTCCCTAGGCCTGGTCAATGACTTCTTGAGTAATACCCCACAAGCACAGACAACTAAAACAAAAATGGACAAATGGGATTACATCAAGTTAAAAAGCTTCTGCACAACAAAAATAACAATCAGCAATGTGAGGAGACAACCCACAGAATGGCAGAATGCATTTGCAAACTACCCATCTGACAAGAGGCTAATAACCAGAAAATATAAGGAGCTCAAACAACACTACAGGAAAAAAATATATAATAATTTGATTAATCAGCAAAAAATCTGAATAGACATTTCGCAAAGGGAGACACAGAACTGGCATACAGGTATATGAAAGGGTGTTCAACATCACTGATCATCAGAAAAAGGCAAATCAATAGTAGTATGAGAGGCTCATGCCAACCTGACCAACATGGCAAAACCTTGTCTCAAGTAAAAATACAAAAATTAGCCAGGTATGGTGGCACACACCTGTAATCCCAGTTTCTCGGGAAGTTCAGGCAGGAGAATTGCTTGAACCTGGGAGGTGGAGTTTTCAGTGAGCCAAGAGGGCGCAGTGTACTCCAGACTAGGCAACATTCTGTCTCAAAAAAAAGTACAAGATATCATCTCATCCCAGTTAAAATGGCTTTTATTAATAAGAATAGCAATAACAAATAACAAATGCTGGTGAGGCTGTGGAGAAAAAGGAACCCTCCTACACTGTGGGTGGGAATGTAAACTAGTACAACCGGTAACTATGGAGAACATTTTAAAGCTTCCTTGGAGAGCTAAAAATAGAACAACTATCTGATTCAGCAATCCTTCTGCTACGTATATCACCAAAAGAAAGGAAATCAGCGTATCAGAGATAACTGTATTCCCATGTTTATTGCAGCATTGTTCGCAGTAGACAAGATTTGGAAACAACCTAAAATTCGTCAACTGACAGACGAATGGATCAAGAATGAATGAATGGTACATGCACACAATGGAGGACTATTCAGTCATAAAAGATGACATCCTCTCATGGGTGGCAACATGGGTGGCACTGGAGGTCATTGTGTTAAGTGAAATAAGCGAGGCACAGAAAGACCAATTTTGCATGTTCTCACTTATTTGTGGGAGCTAAAAGTTAAAATGATTGAACTCATGGAGATAAAGAGTAAAAGAATGGTTACGAGAGACTGTGAAGTGTAGTGGGGGAGGAATGGTGGGGTACAGACGGTTAATGGGTACAAAAAATATTAAAAAATGAATGAGATCTAGCATTTGATAGCAAAACAGGGTGATTATAGTCAATAATTTAATTTTACATTTAAAGATAACTAAAAGAGTATAATTGGATTGTAACACAAAGGATAATGATATAATTACACATTGCCTGCTTGTATCAAAACATCTCATATATCCCATAAATATGTATACTTACTATGTACACATAAAAATTAAAATTTATATACAATAAACAGCCTTTATAACAATGTTTTTGAGAAATTACCCTCAATGTTGTGTATAGTTGAGCCTGTACAGTATTTCCTGGCACTATGGAATATTTGGGGACCACATTTTTCCTTAGAATGTGATCTGAACTCCTTTATTCAATCATCACTCAGAAATTTGAAAAAGAATTAAGTGCTATGTGAAGGAAGCAAAACTTTGGAAGTAATAATCACTGAATTTACCAGCGTGGTGACTTACTGTCCATGCTGTTCCTTTCTTTGATAGTCTTCTAGGAGAGTTTAGGTTCTGGTCATTCTCAAAGCTGTTCTTTACCCCCAAGGCCTTGTGCAAGGTCCTTCATACGACCAGATAGAATGTATAAGATTAAATGCATTATGTAAAAATTGATAGTCATATACAATGAAACACAAATATCATCTTATACATTAAAAAGTTAATGACATTTGGTAAATAAAGCAAAATTCCAAGAGATAATTAGATCAATGTAAGTACTTGGATTATTTTGAATTATGTGGTGAAATAATGCTGGCTAGTAAGAAAAGAAATAAGTGTACCTGACAGACGTGTGGTAAATAAGATGGCTCAATTATACTGAAATAGGATTCAGACTTGACCAAGTTGGAAAGATGCTCCAAGTGTGCCTTTGTATACCTGTCTCCCCATGTCAATTATATTATAATAAGAAACTCATGTGCAAGTGAAGTAAACAGCATATTCGGATTGGGTTATCCATATGTCACCTTTGAGGGAAGTCCAAGGAAGTGTGAAACATGTGTCTGAAGAACACACAAGTAAGAAATGGCAGGAGAAAGAGTTGTGGGTTGTAAATAAAAGAAACAATGCTGAATTTCCAAATTGAGTTGTTACTGCACTCTGATTCCTCCTGAGAATTTAGGATAGATAGTGTCAACTTTCTGTGTACCCTTCATGTTCTACCTGGTGGCCACTGAAGCATAGGAGAGAACGCCAGAACTGGGAGAAGATAGAGTGACTCACCTAGTGCAGTGGCTTGTGTAAATTTCCTGTGATTTCTAATAAATTTGTCAACCGGTTACCTTGACTGTTCTTAATGTTCCTTGCTGTCATCACAAATGTTGACGCCTTCTGCCTAATAGTCTGAGGACCGAAAAAATAAAATTCATAAAAATCGAATAAAAAAGAATATTGACACCATAGAAGGAATAAAGATGGATCATAAGTAATTTCAGCTTTTGCCTAATTTAGTCAAAAATTGTGCTTTTTACAACTCAGATCAACAGGTTTTTTTTTTTTTTTTTTTTTTTTAACTGTTTGGAGATAATAAATGTGGAATTTTCTGAGATGAGATTGTAAACTCTTAGGTCCCCACTGAGAAATTCCTTTAATAATGGCATCCAACAATGGCTTTTGAAAAAGCTACCCCAAACTGGAGATACAAAATATAAATAATTTTTTCTCTCGTGAGTTACAAATTATGTTGAATATCTAAAGGAGTATTTGATAGTTAGATACATGCATTTGTTAATGTGGACCAGACTGGAAGGGCTAGAGAAAGAAACAGCATACCCTTATGAACTTGCAAATGGAGCCAAGTGACTTAATTATAAACAGATGAGAAAAAGTCCAGCCATTCAGATTCCCCTTGGTGTGCCATTAAAATAAAATTGGTACTCAATCTGTTCTTTTTTCTGTCATTAATCCAATAAATATTTACTACTTCATAAGAAACAATGAACAAAAGAGTATGTCTTTATACTGAACTTATAAATTGATAAAAGTATATTTTAAACCCCTAAAAAATGGATAAGAAGACAACATTTGGGCAGAGATCTAACTGAAAGGTTTCAGCCAAACAAAAATGTCACTATGGAAGCAGGCAGAGAAAACACTGCAAAGGAAGGCCTTGAGAAGAAAATACATCTAGCATTTCAAGTAATAGCCGGTAGTCAGGATACTTAAATAGAGTACATAGAAATATGAGAGATCTAGCCAGGGCACAGGTCATACAGTCCAGGCTGCTTAGATTATGTTAAGGACTTTGACTCAAATCACTAGAACACGCTGTGGACTAAATTGCATTCCCTCAAAATTTAATAGCCCCAATTCTCATCAAGACCATATTTGGAGAGCCTATAAGAAGGTAATTAGGATTAAATGCGTTCATAAAATGAAGTTCCTAATATGAAAGGGATTGGTAGCCTTATTTAAAAAATAGGGTTTCCCTTTCTCTCCCCCACCACACACACACATACACACACACACGTACACATGCACGTGCTCCCAAAAAAGGCTATGTGAGGACACAGCATGAAGGTAGCCAACTACAAGCCAGGAGGAGAGCCCTTATCTAGACCAGAATTAGCTGAAACTTTGATGTCCAGAACTGCATGAAGATACATTTCTGTTGTTTTTCACACCTTTGGCATGACTTTGTTATGGCAGCATGAAAAGACTAATACAGAATACATCCCAAGAAATCTGAATATAACTCACACTCTCCAAATGCTTTCCAGACAAGCAAGAGTCAGCCTTCTAAGTCGTACTGAAGGTCCCCCCCACCCCGGGATAGCTGATTGGAGGCAGTATTAGCATGTCTCTCCCACTTGGAAAGACAAAACAGTGCATAGATACTCCCAGTGTGAGATTTCGTTTCTAAGAAGCAATGCAAGAACTTAGTAGGAAAACAGAAATCCGCAGACCCTTTGAAAGTAGCAGCAGGCTGCCACCTACACCATGAGCAAGCAAAAAAACTAAGTCCACAGAGCATGAGAGGAGAATAGACTGCCCAGACCTAGGGAAGCCATTCTTTATTCTGCCTCACAGGGCACCTCGCAGAAGTCTCCCAACTAACTCAGGCAGCAGTGGCAGGTTGAAAGAATCTCCCAAATGAATTTTGCAACATAACCTCAAATGGGGAAGAATTCCCTTGGTCAGAACCCATGAGTGAGTCGGAAGTGTGCTGCAACCAAGAGCACAGGAGCTCTGCACCCTGAATGTGCAGGCAGATTGGGAAGGGCATAGCATGAAAGCCATGGTTGCTATCTCTGCAGGGAGAGTTTATGGCCTGGGGCATTTGTGAGTTCTGAGCGTAGACTGCCTGAAACTTAGTTTGCTACTGCTAGAGAAAAACTCCAGCTGGGAGATCTGCCTTGCCAAGTCCCTGGGTGGAGTTTACTGCCACCTGCTACTTCCCACTCCCTACACAAACTCTTCCGCAGTAGAGGCAGCTATGCTCTTCTCTGGAATATTACCCCAGTGGCCAGAGAACTGCCCTCCTTACTCCCACAGGGGCCACTCCTGAGTATAAACCTGCCTGACCCAGCCCCACCTTGTTTTGCCCTTCACCCACCCTGGTAGCTTAACACAAAGGACAAACCTTTCAGGAGCTTTATGAACCTGCCTATCATCTGAGAAACCAGAGTACCTCCCCTGGGTTACATAAGGCAATCACAAAGCTGACCAATACCACCAGGTGCTCTTTTGAAATTGTCAACTCTTGGCTGGAAACCAACTGATACAGTCCATTACAGCATCTCCAGGTAGAAAAACACTACACCCAGGAAGGAGAAAACCTGTGTGCAACCTAAATTACCACCATTGCCTGTACAATCCTGGCTAATCAGGAGGTTCTAAGTCTGTCTACCTGACAGTTCTTCACTACAACTGGTATTTGAGAAAGCCAGCAAACTAAGGCTATCTATAACCAAGGAATCCCACAGAGTCTATGTCACTCCCCTGTCATTCCTATCAGAGCTGGTGCTAGTACCCACTGCTGGGAGACCTAAGGACAGGCCACATCTCAGGATCCCTTGCAGACATTCACCAGCACCAACCTGGAGTGTGGTGGCCTTAGTGGGTTGCTACACACCAAAGAGCAACAGCATTCACAATAGTCTGGCTCTCTGGAACTTATATTTCCTAGAGGAAGGAGAGGGCCCCAAATCAAGGGGACACCCCTTGGGACAAAACCCAGATAGCAGGACTTGAGTCCCTGACCTTTCTGCTGGTGGGAAGTTTCTTCCAGTGGAGCCACAGTTGCAGTTCTAGGCTCAGCTGAGAAAGTCTTCAGTTCTACCCCAATACTCAGGCAACTCTGGTACTCATGAAATGTCTTAAAGAATGGGACAAGTTTTCCATTTGTCCACCACCACAGACACAGTTGGGGTTTTCCCATAGGAGCTCAGTGTGGGTGCACCTAGAGGCACATGTTCTGCAACACCTCAGGGAGGCTGCATCCCCACAGGAGGAGTGCCCTCCAAGTGCAGGTTTACATGAGAGGTAGAACCACAATTTCTCTCTACTTGAAACTTCAACATTCCCACAGATGGAAAAAAAAAGGAACCTGTCTGATCTGAATAGCTGGAACACCAGGTCAGGAGTGTGTCTTGGTGGGGGAGTGATTTTCTGTTGTCCTGGCAGAGAAGCTGAGGTAAATCTGGTCCTTCCCTCTGATAAGACCTCATTGTGTTTCATTGAGAGCTCTCCCAGCCACCTCTGTCCTCTGCCCAGCCATTGGATACTGCATTTACCCACCTGCTTTAGCAACATCTGGTATCTACCTGTAGATACATCCCCTATTGGGCTGAAGCTTGAACTATTCAATTCAGTAAATAAAATCTTGGGGAAAAATTAATAAATAAAAAAGTAAACACCATAGGGGAATGAGATAAGCTTCAAGAGGCATTTGCCATTTCACCCCTACAGGAAACAGCAAACTTGCTCACACAGTGAGCAAATTGCTACTACAATCAGCACCCGAGAAGGCCATCATACGAAGACCTATAACCAAGGAACCCATACTGAGTCTTCACCCTAGAAAGCACCAGTATCTAAGTTAGGTTTCAATAAACTATAAATATTAAAATCACATCCATAAAAAGGAAAAAAAAATAATTTAAAAGAAGTTAAGTCAAAAGTAAATTCAAGAATAATGTGAAGAAACAGTCTACCCAAATGAGAAGAAACCAGAAAAACAATTCTGATGAAAGGAAAAAACAGAATTCTATAACAACACCAAAAGATCACACTAGCCCTCCAGCAAATAATATAAACTAATATGAAATCTTTGAAATACCAGATAAAAATTTCAAAAGGTTGATTATTAAGTTACTCAAGGAGATACCAGATAAAGGTAAAAACCAACAGTAAGAAATTAGAAAGAAAAAAATAAAAGAGGGGGCGGAGCAAGATGGCCGAATAGGAACAACTCCAGTCTCCAACTCCCAGCGCGAGCGACACAGAAGACCGGTGATTTCTGCATTTTCAACTGAGGTACTGGGGTCATCTCACTAGGGAGTGCCGGACAATCGGTGCTGGTCAGCTGCTGCAGCCTGACCAGCGAGAGCTGAAGCAGGGCGAGGCATCGCCTCACCTGGAAGCGCAAGGGGGAAGGGGATCCGTTTTCCTAGCCAGGGGAACTGAGACACACAACACCTGGAAAATCGGGTAACTCCCACCCCAATACTGCGCTGTAAGCATACAGGCATTCCAGGAGAATATATCCCACACCTGGCCGGGAGGGTCCCACGCCCACGAAGCCTCCCTCACTGCTAACACAGCAGTCTGCCGCGATCTATCCGCAAGGCAGCAGCGAGGCTGGGGGAGGGGCGCCCGCCATTGCTGAGGCTTAAGTAGGTAAACAAAGCCGCTGGGAAGCTCGAACTGGGTGGAGCTCACAGCAGCTCAAGGAAGCCTGCCTGTCTCTGTAGTCTCCACCTCTGGGGACAGCGCACAGCTGAAGACCAACAGGGGAAGTAGCGGGAGCCGGTGCAGACGCGAAAGACTCTGTCTGACAGCTTTGGGGAGAGCCGCGGATCTCCCAACGCGGAGGTTGAGATCTGAGAACGGACAGACTGCCTGCTCAGGTGTGTCCCTGACCCCTGAGTAGCCTAGCTGGGAGAAATCCCCCACTAGGGGCAGTCTGACACCCCACACCTCACAGGGTGGAGTACACCCCTGAGAGGACACTTCCAAAGGAAGAATCAGACAGGTACACTCGCTGTTCAGCAATATTCTATCTTCGGCAACCTCTGCTGCTGATACCCAGGCAAACAGGGTCTGGAGTGGACCTCAAGCAATCTCCAACAGACCAACAGAGAGTCCTTCTGACTGTCAGAAGGAAAACTATCAAACAGGAAGGACACCTATACCAAAACCCCATCAGTTCGTCACCACCATCAAAGACCAGAGACAGATAAAACCACAAAGATGGGGAAGAAGCAGGGCAGAAAAGCTGGAAATTCAAAAAATAAGAGCGCATCTCCCCCTGCAAAGGAGCGCAGCCCATCACCAGCAACGGATCAAAGCTGGTCAGAGAATGACTTGGACGAGAGGAGAGAAGAAGGCTTCAGTCCATCAAACTTATCAGAGCTAAAGGAGGAATTACGTACCCAGCGCAAAGAAACTAAAAATCTTGAAAAAAGAGTGGAAGAATTGACAGCTAGACTCATTAATGCAGAGAAGATCATAAACGAAATGACAGAGATGAAAACCATGACACGAGAAATACGTGACAAATGCACAAGCTTCAGTAACCGACTCGATCAACTGGAAGAAAGAGTATCAGCGATTGAAGATCAAATGAATGAAATGAAGCGAGAAGAGAAACCAAAAGAAAAAAGAAGAAAAAGAAATGAGCAAAGCCTGCAAGAAGTATGGGATTACGTAAAAAGACCAAATCTACGTCTGATTGGGGTGCCTGAAAGTGAGGGGGAAAATGGAACCAAGTTGGAAAACACTCTTCAGGATATCATCCAGGAGAACTTCCCCAACCTAGTAGGGCAGGCCAACATTCAAATTCAGGAAATACAGAGAACGCCACAAAGATACTCCTCCAGAAGAGCAACTCCAAGACACATAATTGCCAGATTCACCAAAGTTGAAATGAAGGAAAAAATCTTAAGGGCAGCCAGAGAGAAAGGTCGGGTCACCCACAAAGGGAAGCCCATCAGACTAACAGCAGATCTCTCGGCAGAAACTCTACAAGCCAGAAGAGAGTGGGGGCCAATATTCAACGTTCTTAAAGAAAAGAATTTTCAACCCAGAATTTCATATCCAGCCAAACTAAGTTTCATAAGTGAAGGAGAAATAAAATCCTTTACAGATAAGCAAATGCTTAGAGATTTTGTCACCACCAGGCCTGCCTTACAAGAGACCCTGAAGGAAGCCCTAAACATGGAAAGGAACAACCGGTACCAGCCATCGCAAAAACTTGGCAAAATGTAAAGACCATCGAGGCTAGGAAGAAACTGCATCAACTAACGAGCAAAATAACCAGTTAATATCACAATGGCAGGATCAAGTTCACACATAACAATATTAACCTTAAATGTTAATGGACTAAATGCTCCAATTAAAAGACACAGACTGGCAAACTGGATAAAGAGTCAAGACCCATCAGTCTGCTGTATTCAGGAGACCCATCTCACATGCAGAGACATACATAGGCTCAAAATAAAGGGATGGAGGAAGATCTACCAAGCAAATGGAGAACAAAAAAAAGCAGGGGTTGCAATCCTAGTCTCTGATAAAACAGACTTTAAACCATCAAAGATCAAAAGAGACAAAGAAGGCCATTACATAATGGTAAAGGGATCAATTCAACAGGAAGAGCTAACTCTCCTAAATATATATGCACCCAATACAGGAGCACCCAGATTCATAAAGCAAGTCCTTAGAGACTTACAAAGAGACTTAGACTCCCATACAATAATAATGGGGGACTTCAACACTCCGCTGTCAACATTAGACAGATCAACGAGACAGAAAGTTAACAAGGATATCCAGGAATTGAAGTCATCTCTGCACCAAGCGGACCTAATAGACATCTATAGAACTCTCCACCCCAAATCAACAGAATATACATTCTTCTCAGCACCACATCGCACTTATTCCAAAATTGACCACATAATTGGAAGTAAAGTACTCCTCAGCAAATGTAAAAGAACAGAAATTATAACAAACTGTCTCTCAGACCACAGTGCAATCAAACTAGAACTCAGGACTAAGAAACTCAATCAAAACCGCTCAACTACATGGAAACTGAACAACCTGCTCCTGAATGACTACTGGGTACATAACGAAATGAAAGCGGAAATAAAGATGTTCTTTGAAACCAATGAGAACAAAGATACAACATACCAGAATCTCTGGGACACATTTAAAGCAGTGTGTAGAGGGAAATTTATAGCACTAAATGCCCACAAGAGAAAGCAGGAAAGATCTAAAATTGACACTCTAACATCACAATTAAAAGAACTAGAGAGGCAAGAGCAATCACATTCAAAAGCTAGCAGAAGGCAAGAAATAACTAAGATCAGAGCAGAACTGAAGGAGATAGAGACACAAAAAACCCTCCAAAAAATCAATGAATCCAGGAGTTGGTTTTTTGAAAAGATCAACAAAATTGACAGACCGCTAGCAAGGCTAATAAAGAAAAAAAGAGAGAGGAATCAAATAGATGCAATAAAAAATGATAAAGGGGATATCACCACTGACCCCACAGAAATACAAACTACCATCAGAGAATACTATAAACGCCTCTACGCAAATCAACTAGAAAATCTAGAAGAAATGGATAATTTCCTGGACACTTACACTCTCCCAAGGCTAAACCAGGAAGAAGTTGAATCCCTGAATAGACCAATAGCAGGCTCTGAAATTGAGGCAACAATTAATAGCCTACCCACCAAAAAAAGTCCAGGACCAGATGGATTCACAGCTGAATTCTACCAGAGGTACAAGGAGGAGCTGGTACCAATCCTTCTGAAACTATTCCAATCAATAGAAAAAGAGGGAATCCTCCCTAACTCATTTTATGAGGCCAACATCATCCTGATACCAAAGCCTGGCAGAGACACAACAAAAAAAGAGAATTTTAGACCAATATCCCTGATGAACATTGATGCAAAAATCCTCAATAAAATACTGGCAAACCGGATTCAGCAGCACATCAAAAAGCTTATCCACCATGATCAAGTGGGCTTCATCCCTGGGATGCAAGGCTGGTTCAACATTCGCAAATCAATAAACGTAATCCAGCATATAAACAGAACCAAAGACAAGAACCACATGATTGTCTCAATAGATGCAGAAAAGGCTTTTGACAAAATTCAACAGCCCTTCATGCTAAAAACGCTCAATAAATTCGGTATTGATGGAACGTACCTCAAAATAATAAGAGCTATTTATGACAAACCCACAGCTAATATCATACTGAATGGGCAAAAACTGGAAAAATTCCCTTTGAAAACTGGCACAAGACAGGGATGCCCTCTCTCACCACTCCTATTCAACATAGTGTTGGAAGTTCTGGCTAGGGCAATCAGGCAAGAGAAAGAAATCAAGGGTATCCAGTTAGGAAAAGAAGAAGTCAAATTGTCCCTGTTTGCAGATGACATGATTGTATATTTAGAAAACCCCATCGTCTCAGCCCAAAATCTCCTTAAGCTGATAAGCAACTTCAGCAAAGTCTCAGGATACAAAATTAATGTGCAAAAATCACAAGCATTCTTATACACCAGCAACAGACAAGCAGAGAGCCAAATCAGGAATGAACTTGCATTCACAATTGCTTCAAAGAGAATAAAATACCTAGGAATCCAGCTTACAAGGGATGTAAAGGACCTCTTCAAGGAGAACTACAAACCACTGCTCAGTGAAATCAAAGAGGACACAAACAAATGGAAGAACATACCATGCTCATGGATAGGAAGAATCAATATCGTGAAAATGGCCATACTCCCCAAGGTTATTTATAGATTCAATGCCATCCCCATCAAGCTACCAATGACTTTCTTCACAGAATTGGAAAAAACTGCTTTAAAGTTCATATGGAACCAAAAAAGAGCCCGCATTGCCAAGACAATCCTAAGTCAAAAGGACAAAGCTGGAGGCGTCACGCTACCTGACTTCAAACTATACTACAAGGCTACAGTAACCAAAACAGCATGGTACTGGTACCAAAACAGAGATATAGACCAATGGAACAGAACAGAGTCCTCAGAAATAATACCGCACATCTACAGCCATCTGATCTTTGACAAACCTGAGAGAAACAAGAAATGGGGAAAGGATTCCCTATTTAATAAATGGTGCTGGGAAAATTGGCTAGCCATAAGTAGAAAGCTGAAACTGGATCCCTTCCTTACCCCTTATACGAAGATTAATTCAAGATGGATTAGAGACTTAAATGTTAGACCTAATACCATAAAAACCCTAGAAGAAAATCTAGGTAGTACCATTCAGGACATAGGCATGGGCAAGGACTTCATGTCTAAAACACCAAAAGCAACGGCAGCAAAAGCCATAATTGACAAATGGGATCTAATTAAACTAAAGAGCTTTTGCACAGCAAAAGAAACTACCATCAGAGTGAACAGGCAACCTACAGTATGGGAGAAAATTTTTGCAACCTACTCATCTGACAAAGGGCTAATATCCAGAATCTACAAAGAACTCAAACAAATATACAAGAAAAAAACAAACAACCCCATCAAAAAGTGGGGAAAGGATATGAACAGACATTTCTCAAAAGAAGATATTCATACAGCCAACAGACACATGAAAAAATGCTCATCATCACTGGCCATCAGAGAAATGCAAATCAAAACCACAATGAGATACCATCTCACACCAGTTAGAATGGCAATCATTAAGAAGTCAGGAAACAACAGGTGTTGGAGAGGATGTGGAGAAATAGGAACACTTTTACACTGTTGGTGGGATTGTAAACTAGTTCAACCATTATGGAAAACAGTATGGCAATTCCTCAAGGATCTAGAACTAGATGTACCATATGACCCAGCCATCCCACTACTGGGTATATACCCAAAGGATTATAAATTAGTCTTCTACAAAGACACATGCACACGTATGTTTATTGCGGCACTATTCACAATAGCAAAGACTTGGAATCAACCCAAATGTCCATCTGTGACAGACTGGATTAAGAAAATGTGGCACATATACACCATGGAATACTATGCAGCCATAAAAAAGGATGAGTTTGCGTCCTTTGTAGGGACATGGATGCAGCTGGAAACCATCATTCTTAGCAAACTATCACAAGAAGAGAAAACCAAACACCGCATGTTCTCACTCATAGGTGGGAACTGAACAATGAGATCACTTGGACTCGGGAAGGGGAACATCACACACTGGGGTCTATCATGGGGAGGGGGGAGGGGGGAGGAGGGAGGGATTGCATTGGGGAGTTATACATGATATAAATGATGAATTGATGGGTGCTGACGAGTTGATGGGTGCAGCACACCAACATGGCATAAGTATACATATGTAACAAACCTGCACGTTATGCACATGTACCCTAGAACTTAAAGTATAATAAAAAAAAAAAAAAAATAAAAAAAAAAAAATAAAAGAACAATTCAGGATAAGAATAGTAAATTTTCTAAGAAGATAGATATCTTAAAAAGATCAGAACTTCTGGAAATGAAATACACTCTTACTAAATTACACAATGCAATGAAAAGTAGAAGAAAGAATTTCAGAATTCTAAGACAAGTTTTCGAATTCACCTAATAAGACAAAAATAAAGAAAAAAGAATCAAGAGGAATGAAAGACATCTCCAAGAATTATGAGATTATGTAAAATGACAAAACCTAAGAATAATTGGTGTTCCTGAGGGAAAAGAGAAAACAAAAAGTTTGGAAATCTTTTTTTCAGGGAATAATTGAGGAAAACTCCCTGGCCTTGGTAGAGATTTAGATATTAAAATACAAGAAGCTTAACGAACACCTGGGAGATATATTGCAAAAAGGTCATCACCAAGACATATAGGCATCAGGCTATATAAAGTGAACAAGAAAGAAAGAATTCTTAAAAAAAAAGTGAGAAAAAATCATGGGGTAACCTATAAAGAACAAAACAGAGCTATAGACCAATGGAACAGAACAGAGTCCTCAGAAATGATACCACACATCTACAGCCATCTGATCTTTGACAAACCTGAGAGAAACAAGAAATGGGGAAAGGAATCCCTATTTAATAAATGATGCTGGGAAAATTGGCTAGCCATAAGTAGAAAGCTGAAACTGGATCCTTTCCTTACCCCTTATACGAAGATTAATTCAAGATAGATTAGAGACTTAAATGTTAGATCTAATACCATAAAAACCCTAGAAGAAAATCTAGGTAGTACCATTCAGGACATAGGCATGGGCAAGGACTTCATGTCTAAAACACCAAAAGCAACGGCAGCAAAAGCCAAAATTGACAAATGGGATCTCATTAAACTAAAGAGCTTCTGCACAGCAAAAGAAACTACCATCAGAGTGAACAGGCAACCTACAGAATGGGAGAACATTTTTGCAATCTACTCATCTGACAAAGGGCTAATATCCAGAATCTACAAAGAACTCAAACAAATATACAAGAAAAAAACAAACAACCCCATCAAAAAGTGGGCAAAGGATATGAACAGACATTTCTCAAAAGAAGACATTCATACAGCCAACAGACACAGGAAAAAAGGCTCATCATCACTCGCCATCAGAGAAATGCAAATCAAAACCACAATGAGATACCATCTCACACCAGTTAGAATGGCAATCATTAAAAAATCAGGAAACAACAGGTGTTGGAGAGGATGTGGAGAAATAGGAACACTTTTCCACTGTTGGTGGGACTGTAAACTCGTTCAACCATTATGGAAAACAGTATGGCAATTCCTCAAGGATCTAGAACTAGATGTACCATATGACCCAGCCATCCCACTACTGGGTATATACCCAAAGGATTATAAATTATTCTACTACAAAGACACATGCACACGTATGTTTATTGCGGCACTATTCACAATAGCAAAGACTTGGAATCAACCCAAATGTCCATCTGTGACAGACTGGATTAAGAAAATGTGGCACATATACACCATGGAATACTATGCAGCCATAAAAAAGGATGAGTTTGCGTCCTTTGTAGGGACATGGATGCAGCTGGAAACCATCATTCTTAGCAAACTATCACAAGAAGAGAAAACCAAACACCGCATGTTCTCACTCATAGGTGGGAACTGAACAATGAGATCACTTGGACTCGGGAAGGGGAACATCACACACTGGGGTCTATCATGGGGAGGGGGGAGGGGGGAGGAGGGAGGGATTGCATTGGGGAGTTATACATGATATAAATGATGAATTGATGGGTGCTGACGAGTTGATGGGTGCAGCACACCAACATGGCATAAGTATACATATGTAACAAACCTGCACGTTATGCACATGTACCCTAGAACTTAAAGTATAATAAAAAAAAAAAAAAAATAAAAAAAAAAAATAAAAGAACAATTCAGGATAAGAATAGTAAATTTTCTAAGAAGATAGATATCTTAAAAAGATCAGAACTTCTGGAAATGAAATACACTCTTACTAAATTACACAATGCAATGAAAAGTAGAAGAAAGAATTTCAGAATTCTAAGACAAGTTTTCGAATTCACCTAATAAGACAAAAATAAAGAAAAAAGAATCAAGAGGAATGAAAGACATCTCCAAGAATTATGAGATTATGTAAAATGACAAAACCTAAGAATAATTGGTGTTCCTGAGGGAAAAGAGAAAACAAAAAGTTTGGAAATCTTTTTTTCAGGGAATAATTGAGGAAAACTCCCTGGCCTTGGTAGAGATTTAGATATTAAAATACAAGAAGCTTAACGAACACCTGGGAGATATATTGCAAAAAGGTCATCACCAAGACATATAGGCATCAGGCTATATAAAGTGAACAAGAAAGAAAGAATTCTTAAAAAAAAAGTGAGAAAAAATCATGGGGTAACCTATAAAGAACAAAACAGAGCTATAGACCAATGGAACAGAACAGAGTCCTCAGAAATGATACCACACATCTACAGCCATCTGATCTTTGACAAACCTGAGAGAAACAAGAAATGGGGAAAGGAATCCCTATTTAATAAATGATGCTGGGAAAATTGGCTAGCCATAAGTAGAAAGCTGAAACTGGATCCTTTCCTTACCCCTTATACGAAGATTAATTCAAGATAGATTAGAGACTTAAATGTTAGATCTAATACCATAAAAACCCTAGAAGAAAATCTAGGTAGTACCATTCAGGACATAGGCATGGGCAAGGACTTCATGTCTAAAACACCAAAAGCAACGGCAGCAAAAGCCAAAATTGACAAATGGGATCTCATTAAACTAAAGAGCTTCTGCACAGCAAAAGAAACTACCATCAGAGTGAACAGGCAACCTACAGAATGGGAGAACATTTTTGCAATCTACTCATCTGACAAAGGGCTAATATCCAGAATCTACAAAGAACTCAAACAAATATACAAGAAAAAAACAAACAACCCCATCAAAAAGTGGGCAAAGGATATGAACAGACATTTCTCAAAAGAAGACATTCATACAGCCAACAGACACAGGAAAAAAGGCTCATCATCACTCGCCATCAGAGAAATGCAAATCAAAACCACAATGAGATACCATCTCACACCAGTTAGAATGGCAATCATTAAAAAATCAGGAAACAACAGGTGTTGGAGAGGATGTGGAGAAATAGGAACACTTTTCCACTGTTGGTGGGACTGTAAACTCGTTCAACCATTATGGAAAACAGTATGGCAATTCCTCAAGGATCTAGAACTAGATGTACCATATGACCCAGCCATCCCACTACTGGGTATATACCCAAAGGATTATAAATTATTCTACTACAAAGACACATGCACACGTATGTTTATTGCGGCACTATTCACAATAGCAAAGACTTGGAATCAACCCAAATGTCCATCTGTGACAGACTGGATTAAGAAAATGTGGCACATATACACCATGGAATACTATGCAGCCATAAAAAAGGATGAGTTTGCGTCCTTTGTAGGGACATGGATGCAGCTGGAAACCATCATTCTTAGCAAACTATCACAAGAAGAGAAAACCAAACACCACATGTTCTCACTCATAGGTGGGAACTGAACAATGAGATCACTTGGACTCGGGAAGGGGAACATTGCACACCGGGGCCTATCACGGAGAAGGGGGTAGGGGGAGGGATTGCATTGGGAGTTATACCTGATGTAAATGATGAGTTGATGGGTGCTGACGAGTTGATGGGTGCAGCACACCAACATGGCACAAATATACATATGTAACAAACCTGCACATTATGCACATGTACCCTAGAACTTAAAGTATAATAAAAAAATAAATAAAAAAATAAAACAATAAAAAAAAAGAAAAATCTATCAGACT